>NC_041387.1:365118666-365121424 GCF_002162155.2 Triticum dicoccoides | reverse complement strand
CGGGGCAGAGGCGCGAGCGGCGGGGCGAGGCCCGGTTCGGGCCCGGCGGGGTCCGGATCTGGGCCTCCCGGGCCCGCGCGAGAGCGGAGGAGAGAGAAGGCTGTCAGTGGTGATGTGGTGGCGGTGGATTGGCTGGAGGCGGCGGCGGAGCTGAGGTGGCGGACGCTGATTAGGCGGAGCGAGGTGGCCGGCGGACATGTCCGGCGCGGACGGACATGTCCGGCGGCGCAAGGAGGATGGAGGCTAGTGTTAGGGTGGATTTGATCCGCGAATTTCGAGGGAGGGGACCTATTTATAGATAGAGGGAGCTAGGAGAGTCCAAATGAGGTGTAGTTTTCGCCCACACGATCGTGATCGAACGACCGAGATCATGGAGGGGGTTTGGATGGGCTCATGGGCTGATATGAAGGGGTGTTGGGCTGCACACAAAAGAGGCCTTTACGGTTCCCCGGTTAACCGTTGGAGTATCAAACGGACTCCAAATGGCACGAAACTTGACAGGCGGTCTACCGGTGGTGTACCAAGGCCACTTGGTAAATCACGGTCCATTCTGGGAATGTTTAACACCCGCTCGCAATAAGAGACAAAAGCGGATGCCGGAGGACATAGGAGTGTCGGATTGCAAAACGGACAACTAGGAAAATGCTCGGATGCATGAGACGAACACGTATGCAAAATGAGATGCACATGATGACATGGCAAAGTGCAACACGCAAGCAAATGACATGGCAACGATGGCGAATACTGGAAGACACCTGGCACATCGGTTTCGGGGCGTTACAACTCTCCTCCACTAACAAGAGATCTCGTCCCGAGATCTTAGGACCAAGACGGAAGGGGAAAAGGGATGAGGTGAAACAAGAACTTAAGAGAAGAAGCAAAGAATCGAGAGCCCTCGAGAATAAGAGAGGAACAACGAGAATGACGAGAATCAAAAGCTCACGGAATCAGATAGACTATGAAACCACTCCGGTTAAAACGACATAAGAAACGAATAAGACTGAAAGTGATTTAGGCAACACTCCGACTGAAAATGGAAGGAATAGAATATGAACTTCACAAGATGAGATGGCACTTGGTGAGATGAACAATGCAATACCTCTGGAATAATTGGAAGAATTGAATGGAAAGAACTTAGAAGGAAGGATTGAATGGAGTTGTTGAGAAAATCAATAATGAAAGAATAAGCTTGTTGTGGACTTATCAAAAACAACTCAAAACTTGAGGTGAAATTATGCCACAACCAAATGCTTGAATATCTGGGAATAACGAAGAAAATGCAAAACTCCACTTCAGAAGAATATAGAGAATTAATTGCACTTCGAGACGCGAGAAGAAAAGATACTTGAACTCCACCAACAAGAATCTTGATGAACTCTTGAAGAATGAATTAAATCATGACGAACCACCATGAAGAACTCCGATGACAAAAGGATGATGAGATAGAAATGAAGGATGAAAGAATAAAGATTCAAGCCTTGCGGTGATTTAGATGGAGGTTCTGACGAAATGGTCGAGGGGAATTTGAACTCCGGAAAAGAAAAGATGAAAACACTTGGAACTAGAATTTACTCATCCAGAACAAACTCCAAAGGAAGGGATTACTCACTTGGATGAAATAAGAATAAGATTTATTGTATGCTTATCCTTCATCAAATTAAATTGATGACAAGCAATGGATTTTGCATACTACTTATTCTTCTTGAAAAGGATTAAGGGGGGGGGGGGGATATAGCGCAAAACTTGAGAAAATCTTCCTGAACCACCGATAGGATTGGAAAGAATGAATTAATTAATATGATAATAAAAGAAAAAGAATCTGAAAGAACCACCATTAGAATTCGGAAATGACTGATGAAAGAGACTGAATCACCGGGAAGAATTAAAAGAACTAATATGCTAGATGGGACCTAGATGCAAAAGAACAAAGAGATCATGAGCTGATTAAAGAACACTTGAACAAAACGCCGGGATAATTGGTTAACGGTAGCTGAAATGTGTGGACGAAGAATTCTTCTGGAACGATGGCCTTTGGTGAAAAGAAACGGAAAAACAACTCCTGACATACTTCGGATGGGTAAGAAAATAATATCTGACAAATGGAATAATTTGCGAGGATAACATGAAGCTAGAACCACGAAACTTCGAGAGAACGGACAAGATTTAGAGGAAAAACTCTTCTTCTGTCTTCAAATGACAACGAGAAACACCACCAAAATTGTTAAGGCACTCCGGGGAACGAAAAGCGAAGAGGTTGAGGCAACAATGAAATGATTTGAAATCGATCTTGGAGAAGGCATGTGACTGATGTGATCCATTCTTACATCACACTTGAAAAGAATTGAGAATAACTCTGGGGAAATTAGAAGAGTCGGGTAAGATCCTGGGAAAAGACTTGTGGCTTAGGGCCCACTAAAAGAAAACACCGTAGGAAAGGGTTGTTGAAGAGGTAGATGATGCACCGGAATGAATGAAATATTTGAATGAGGTGACAACCTCGAATTAATTGGAACGCAGACGAATCTCCTGAGATGTCTTGAGCACTCCGAAAAGATAAACTGGCAAGAGGCGAACGAGCAAGGGGAAAACATTTTAACCAAGGGAAAGAATATAATCACTACCAAAAATTAGAATTGAATCCATCGAATAAGAAAAAGCAATGATGAATGTCAAACGAGACGAGAATTCACCGGTTGAGATAATTTACGAAAGACTGAAGAGGTTCCGCACGAATGAAACTGATGGTCGAAAGAGACTC
>NC_041387.1:365113541-365118354 GCF_002162155.2 Triticum dicoccoides | reverse complement strand
AGAGAAAACACCGATTGAAATCATTGAGGAAAGAAAGCAAAGACTTCGCACGAGTAGGATGGATACTCGATTACGGACTCTGGCTCCAATAAGAAAAAGGGTGGGTGGGTGGGAAAAGAAAACAACTGAGGATTGAACTTGGCATCGATGAAGAGGCTCGAGTCAACTTGACGAGAAATGCACCGGATGAAAAGAGCTGAGAATCAACGATCAGAAAACCAACTGCGTGAACCTAAAGAAAAATTTAAATGGGAAGAGGAGTAATTCAAAACACCTACGTCAAGATTCCTCACCAAAGCGACGAAGGGGCTGAGGAGTAAAACGAATTCCTACTCTCCGATATAACTAGACTCCAAAAACAGTTTTGTTCTAGACCCGACAGCAGCCAACTAAACGATCAAACAAGGGGGCTCCTAAGGTCGGTCGAGGCTCTGATACCAACTTCTCACGCCCAATATGCGATACTATTCTAAAGAGACTCGAAGGTCCCACCAAGGATAGAACCGCATATTGATATGCTTTTGCAAGGTGGATATCATTACATCAACATTACATAATAGATGGGGATACATACAAGAGGCATACAACATAAGAGCAACATCCGACTACGGATGAAACACAAGCAGAAACTCAAACGACATTCACCCTGCTAGCCCAGGCTGCCGACCTGGAACCTATCCCCTGATCGAAGAAGAAGTGGAAGAAGAACTCTAACACAAGCAAACATCGCTCTTGTGTCATGATCATCGCATAACCTGCACCTGCAACTGTTGTTGTAGTAATCTATGAGCCACGAGGACTCAGCAATCCCATTACCATGGGTATCAAGACTAGCAAAGCTTAATGGGAAAGGAAGGGGTAAAGTGGTGAGGTTGCAGCAGCTACTAAGCATATATGGTGGCTAACATACACAAATAAGAGCGAGAAGAGAGCAAACGGAACGGTCATGAAGCTAGCAATGATCAAGAGGTGATCCTGAACTCCTACTTACGTCAAACATAACCCAAAGACCGTATTCACTTGCCGGACTCCGCCGAAAAGAGACCATCACGGCTACACACGCGGTTGATCCGTTTTAATTCGAATCTAGTGTCAAGTTATCTACAACCGAACATTAACAAATTCCCATCTGCCACATAACCGCGGGCACGGCTCTTGAAAGTTTACACCCTCTAGGGGTGTCCCAACTTAGCCCATCACAAGCTCTCATGGTCAACGAAGGATATACCTTCTCCTAGGAAGACCCGATCAGTCTCGGAATCCCGGTTTACAAGACATTTCGACAATGGTAAAACAAGACCAGCAAGACCGCCCGATGCGCCGACATCCCGATAGGAGCTGCACATATCTCGTTCTCAGGGCAACACCGGATGAACACTATGTACAACTAAAACCAGCCCTCAAGTTTCCCCGAGGTGGCGCTGCAAGTGGCTCTAGTTCGGACCAACACTTAGAGAAGCATTGGCCCGGGGGGTGAATAAAGATGACCCTCGAGAGCGCGAATCCCAAGGGAAAAGTAGGTGGTGGTGAGGCAAATGGTAAAACCAAGGTTGGGCCTTGCTGGAGGAGTTTTATTCAAAGCAAACTGTCAAGGGGGTCCCATAAATCACCCAACCGCGTAAGGGACGCAAAAATCCGGGAACATAACACCGGTATGACGGAAACTAGGGCGGCAAGATTGGAACAAAACACCAGGCATAAGGCCGAGTCTTCCACCCTTTACCAAGTATATAGATGCATTAATAATATAAGAGATATTGTGATATCCCAACATAATCCTGCCCACCATGGAGCAATCTTCAACTTCACCTGCAACTAGCAACGCTATAAGAGGGGTTGAGCAAAGCGGTAACATATCCAAGCAACGGTTTGCTAGGAAGGGTGAAAAGGTTAGAGGCTGACATGGCAATTTGGGAGGCTTGATCAACAAGAGATAGGAAGCGCGGCAAAGCGATAGAACGAAGCAACTAGCATAGCAATGATAGTAGTGAGATCCAAGGTGACGGTCATCTTGCCTGAACTCCCGCTAGGAAGAAGAACGAGTCCATGAAGAAGACTAACGGATGAAGCTGAACCAAGCATAGACGAACGAATCCTCGCTATCGCAATGAAACAGGAACTATCAAGAGGAAGCACACAACATGGTAAACACACCACACATAGACAAGACATGATGCACAACCAAGCATGATGCATGACAAATCTAGATGAGGCTACTCATGGCAAGAGATGATGCAAACAAGAACAACACATCAAGGCAAGTTTAAATGAGGCCGAAAACAACATAGAACTACTCCAGTAAGTCCTCATATGTAAGTTTCGAAGTTGGTCAAGATCTGAACAAACATTATGTTCAAGTTGTTAAACAGCAAGTTAAGATGCACCAAGATGAACTACACGAAATTCTAGTCAAGTTACATATAAAGTTCATTAGATTCGGAGCTACGGCCTAGAAGATATGAGCAAAACAAGTTAAGCATGGCATTGATGCAAAATGCATACAAACATCAAGCAAACACTCTCAAAACGTGGATGCAACATGATAATATGGAACTACATGCAAAATCAAGCAAGTTTCATATAGAGCACACTCAAAACGGAGCAACGGTTCAACACACACACTCTATACAAGTTACAATAACAATCTGCCCAAAACAGCAACTAGGCATCTAGAAAGCATCAAAACAATATGCTACAGAACCTCAACATAAGAACAAAAGGCATGGGCATGAAGTACAGGTAAGGCATGACAAAACATGAACACTGAGCTATCTCCATAAAACACTATAACATGCTCAAAAGGACATGGAAAGATTGAAAATAGGGTTAATTAGATTCATGCCATTGCAACTTTCACGACTTGGAAATATGCCATTACAAAAACTGGAGTTGAAAATATGCCACTACAACTTTCCCATACCTCCACATATGCCATTTTCTTTACTTTAGAGAATATCTTCTCAACAAATGTTTGTATTTCAATGTGTATTAAAGTACTGGTTGGGGAATCAGCAGTCGCGCAAGGAAGCAACCGGCGGGAATCACGGCAACCTCTCCATGGCTGCACAAGCACCTTGCGTGCAAGCGGACAGGAGATGGCCTTGTCATGGACAGAGTTTCCCGCATGCCAGCGTCGTCGTTGCAGCATGACGCTGATGAGTCCACTTCTCACACGACGAAGCATGCGTCCGCCTCCGGCCGTCACCGCCGCTCCCCTCCACACGCCGCCCCGCACGCGCCTCCAGCCGTCGCCATGCCAGCCTCCAGTGGCCGCTCAACGCACGCGCCTCCAGCCGTCGCCGTTGCCGCTCCCCCACAGCCGCCGAGCCGCGCGCGCCTCCAGCTGCCGCTCCCTTCTAGACGCCGCCAGGCATGTGCATGTGCATTCGGTTCGTATCAATTTGGTCCAGCCTATAAAGGTATTTGAATGTATACGGGACATATAAAAGGCAGCATATGGACGGGTATTGAAGACAATGGCATATGTACAGGTATGAAAAAGTTGCAGTGGCATATTTCCAACTTCGACTTCTTTAATGGCATTTTTCCAACTCATGAAAGTTAGAGTGGCATAAATCCAATTAACCCTTGAAAATAATAACAGTTTCAGACTTAACAGAAATAACATCAGGTTGCAATGTTTAGAGCTATCAAACAACATGTTACACGAAGCTATCATGGCAAACAAATGCATGGCATGCTAATACTAAAGACAAATAACAAAACTCCCTTACTAAACTAATTCCAAAGATCAACAGAAAAGATGGTAGGATCCATGCAAACATGGCAAATGATATGACAGATTTAGACATGGCAGGAACAACAATAAGTAGGCATGTTGGTGAGCTTGTACCACTCACCAGAGAGCAACACATGGCATTACATGGTGACCAACAGTAAGAATACATGTTTATGAAGCTAAGCACGGCAAGAGCAAGTTCATAGGGTGCATGGATCACTAGCAAAACACATGGCAAAACTGAACTTAATGTTAACAAGCTGACAGCAACATTATTTAGCAATTTGAGAGCAAGATTACAACAAGCTACAGCAGGCTATAAATTCAACCATGGGCATGGAAGGATAGAGCATGACATGTAAAACAAAACATCCTTAGTGATCATCTCCAGATTATGCATAGAATGACTTGTAGAAGCAGGTTTACATAGCACCATGATATAGCAGATTCAGACTAGAAATAGTAACAGCAAGTATCCTACTTCACGAGCTTGATGCAGTCACTACAAGACTCACAAAAATACATGGATTACACCACTGTAAGGATGGCATGACATAGTTTAAAACACATGTAGACATCAAGCTCATAGGATGCACACACAAAATGCAACAAAAAAGACAAATCATCAAGTTCTGTTAACAGACAGCAGTCAACATCATATAGCACTCTTGCAACAATGATAAGGGTATCAACATGAACTCAAACAGACATGGCACAATGGAACCAAATGAAGAGCATCTCATGATGAACATTTTGATATATTATGCATGCAAAACTGATTAGTACACATGGAGATATGATGCAATGAACATGGCAACATAATGATGAATTTCAGGGCGGAATCGCGGGATCTCGCCGAAATCGCGCCGGAAATTCGACCTCGAGGCGGGGGGAAGTCAACGGCGGGATCTCGCCGGAATCGCACCGGAGATGGCGAGGAAGGGCCCGGGGCGACCTCCTCCGGTCGAATCCCGCCAGATCCGGCGCGGGGACTGCGGTTGCCGGCGACGAGGTGCGGTGGCGGCGGGACCCGGCGTCGGGGCGGGGAGGCGCGGCCGGCGAGGCGGAGGCGGA
>NC_041387.1:365099145-365113209 GCF_002162155.2 Triticum dicoccoides | reverse complement strand
GCCGGCGGCGAGGCCGGGGCAGAGGCACGAGCGACGGGGCGCGGCCCGGTTCATGCCCTGCGGGGGCCGGATCTGGGCCTCCCGGGCCCGCGCGGGCGCGGAGGAGAGAAAAGGCCGGCGGTGGTGATGTGGCGGCGGCGGATTGGCTGGAGGCGGCGGCGGAGCTGAGGTGGCGGACGCTGATTGGGCGGAGCGAGATGGCCAGCGGACATGTCCGGCGCGGACGGACGTGTCCGGCGGCGCAAGGAGGATGGAGGCTAGGGTTAGGGTGGATTTGATCCGCGAATTTCGGGGGAGGGGACCTATTTATAGATAGAGGGAGCTAGGAGAGTCCAAATAAGATGCGATTTTCGCCCACACAATCGTTATCGAACGAACGAGGGCATGGAGGGGGTTTGGATGGGCTCATGGGTTGATATGAAGGGGTGTTGGGTTGCACACAAAAGAGGCCTTTACGGTTCCCCGGTTAACTGTTGGAGTATTAAACGGACTTCAAATGGCACGAAACTTGACAGGCGGTCGACCGGTGGTGTACCAAGGCTGCTTGGCAAATCACAGTCCATTCCGAGAATGTTTAACACCCGCTCGCAATAAGAGACAGAAGGGGACGTTGGAGGACATAGGAGTGTCGGATTGCAAAACGGACAACGGGGAAAATGCTCGGATGCATGAGACGAACACGTATGCAAAATGAGATGCACATGATGATATGGCAAAGTGCGACACGTGGACAAATGACATGGCAATGACGGCGAATACTGGAAGACACCTGGCGTATCGGTTCCGGGGCGTTACATGAAACCATAGTGAAAATGATAGGAATAGAATGGGCTCGACAAGACAAAGACGTGGGCATTGCATTCACCTCATTCGGAGTCTCGATCAAAAAGTTATGTCCGTTTGTTCGTTAGGTAGAAAAATAAATAAAAAGTATTCTTTTTCTGCGCTAACGAGTGAACGTTCATAACTTAGAGGTTTTGTCCGGCGGCTGAAAAAGAGAAAGTGCCTTCTACAAAAATATGCTTTCCTGCAAGGAAAATGTATTTCAATCACAGACAGAGGGAGAATACGCTTTCGACTTGAGAAAATGTAAAGCGGAAAGTACGCTTTCACTTATCCACCTCAGCAGGTCCAAGTCAACGGGTGGAGGGGCTGACTGGTGGTGCCGTGCACGCTGGTGGGGCCCGCCTAGCCCGGTCAGCATCTTCTTCTTTAGCCCTTCGCCCCCCCCCCTCCCCCGACAGGAAACAGAGGAGCAGGGGAGGGGCTCGGTCGGCGATGAACCTGGCCGGCTCAGTCGGCCTCTAGACGAACGGAGCACACCGGTGACCCTAGGGCGGAGCGCCGCATCCATTCAGGTGCTTCACTCATGCCGAAGAGAAGCAGAGTTGCCGCGGCCCACGGCAACAGAGGGCAAGGGAGGGCGGCGACCATTGATGGGGTCAACGGCCTCGGGCACCCCGGCGATGAGATAAGGAGGCGGGGAGGGTCGCCGGAGGTTAGGTAAGGTGCTAGTGGAGGAATGAGGGAGGGAGGATGCCAGCGTTGGGCTAATTTAGACCGAAGCTGAGCGGAGGCTGTGGCGGAGAGGGAGGAGCAGGAGAGCTCTCGGGGCTCGGGGAAGAAGTGGGGTGGGGTCCTGGGAGTGAGGTGGAGGCGCTGGAGTGCTCGGAGGGCTCGAGGACGGGCTATATATAGCCAAGCGGGGGAGGCTGAGATGAACGGCCACGGTGACGCGTGTTACGTCGCGTTGACGCGAGCAGAGCAACGAGGAGGAAGGGGAGACTTGTCCAGGAGCTTCACGAGGGCGCAGGAGGCCTCGGGCTAGCTCGAGAAAGCCTAGGAGAGCTCCGGCAAGCGGACATGGCGACGACAGAGGCGGGCAGGTCATAGACGCGCGTAAGGACGAGGAAATAGGAGGGGGCCAGGGCACAGGGGTGAGGGAGAGGCCAAGGGGAGGTTCACGGATACGAGCAGCGCCCAGGGTCACGAGAGGGAAGAGTACAGAGGAGGAAGATGACGGCCGGCAACAGTTTGCCCGTGGGCGCGCGACGACGAGCATCAGCAAGGAGATTTTCGGAGGGGGGAGAGGTCCAGGGGGATGGCGACGACGTGGGGAACACGCTAGACATGGTCAGGTGATGAAGGGATGAGTGCACAGACGGAGAGGAGGAGACAGAGGCGCCAGAGCACGCATTTGGCTGGCATGACCCATGGCCACCGCCTGAGCTGGCATGCGCTGCGTGATCTCGCCAGCCCGATCATGTCTAGTAGATAGGACATCCAACGGAGAGTGCCAAAGTGCAATGGAACGATCACATGGACTTAATTGGTGAACAGATCTTGCAGTGTTTCAGTCGCACAGCAAGGTGTTTGGAGTTTGCTGTGGAGCAGATACTTGGAAATGAAGGATGAGCTTTGACTGGGTTTGATCACTCACTAAGGTGATTAAGATGGCAGGGTTTCAGCTCAAGAAGAGGAGTTTAGATAGCACTTGCTGTAGAATTTGCCCTACTGGCAAAATTTGGAAATGAGGAAGAAGCACTCACTAGGAGTGTCAACTTGAGCTCAAATTGGGCAAGGCAGAGTTATTTGGTCATATGAAGATGCTGAAAAAGGTTTCATACCAATTGGATAAACCAAAATGGTACTTGCTTCACAAGCATTTCCACTAACCAGAAAGTTGCAAAATTCCTGAGGGAAATTGGATAGATGAAATATGCCCAGTTTTGGTGGAGATAGGTTATATGATAGAAGGCCTAGGAAAAATTTCAGCCATAATGGAGCAAGATAAAATATACTTGCTTCACAAACTGAAAATTTGGACAGAATCAAAGAATTGAAGATGAGCTCACATGGAGGCATGACATGAGCTCAACTTTGGTGGAGGGCTATGATATTATGATATTGAGGTCATGCATAAATTGCAACTCATTTGGATATGTCGAGCTTGTACCTCCTTCACAAAGTTTCTTTCTGGATGGAAACTTTGGAAAATCATAAATAAATAAGTACTAGGCAAATGACATTGAATTTTGGCATGTGGCAATGATATGGACAGAAAATATGGCCAAGAAGTTTGAGGTCAATTGGGCAAAGGAAAATAACACTTGCTTCACAAAGTGCCATTTAGGGCAGAATAGGAGATGAATTATTTGAGGATTATTTTTTAACATGGCAATGAAAAGTTTTGCCATATTTGATGAAGATATGACCCAAAAAATTTATGAGAATTATTTGGGAATTTTAGGAGTGATGGAAATATAGGTTGCTTCACAACCTAGGGCAGACACGGTTATTCCTTAAATAGAAAATGGAATATTCCCAATAAAAAGAGTATTGGGATTTGGTCCAAGGTGATAATGGAAAGGTCTAGGGAAGGGTTTGGGTATGACAAGCCACTCTGGAAAGAAAGAAGAGGTGATCTTCTTCAGTTTCCAGACCACATAGCCACGAAAAAAGAAAACTCAGGCAAGATACTTAGAAAATCAAAAGAAAGGGCCAAAAATCAGGCTGTGACACCTTGTGGGCACCTCGGAGGTCGGTTGTAGCCCTTCTTTCGGTGCAAGAAAGATAATATCTAGATTAAAAATCCTCTCAAATTTTCAGCCCAATCAGAGTTATGGATCTTCGGGAATATAAGTAACGGGTTTCATCCAAAAACAGTAGCAAAAACAGAAGACAACAAAGAGATCCAATCTAGGGAGAGCCTCTTCTCCCCTAGAGGGCCAATGAAGAAGAATAAGGAGGGGGCCCCTGCCCTCTCCTCCAGTGGTGCGGGAACACCACCGGAGACATCTCCTCCATCACCATCACCACAAACTTCTCCTCCTCTCTCATGATGATGTGTGAGTAGTTCACCCCTAAGGCTGATGGTATGTACTAGTAGCTATGTGTTCGATCTCTCTCTCTCTCTCTCGTGTTCTTGATTTGGCACAATCTTTATGTATCACGAGCTTTGTTAATATAGTCGGATCATATGGTGTTTTCCCTTTTGATCTTGTTGTGATGAACTGAGTCTGTCCCTTTGAGGTTTCACTAGTATCGGACTGAATATTTTGGATTTGAATCACTTAATGTATATCTTGCATGTGGATACCCGTGGTGACAATGGGGTATTATATTGAGTTATTTGATGTATGTTTTGGTATTTAACTTGCGGATTCTCGTGGTAACATTGGGGTAATCTATGCATAGGGGTTGATACACGTTTTCATCCTACGTTCTTCGATAGAAACTTTGGATTGATTCTTTGTAGCACGTTGAGGGATTGTTATATGATTCAATTGTGCTAGCACTGGTGTGAGATTGCACTAGTGAAAGTATGAACCCTAGGCCTTGTTTTCAAGCATTGCAATACTGCTGGTGCTCCGTTTTATCACTTACTACCTTGCTATTTTTTTATTTTTAGATTACAAAAACCTATAACTACTATCCATACTACACTTGTATCACCATCTCTTCGCCGAACTAGTGCACCTATACAATTTACCATTGTATTTGGTGTATTGGGGACAAATGAGATTTCTTGTATTTGATTGTAGGGTTGTTTGAGAGAGACTATCCTTATCCTACGCCTCCCAAAGATTGATAAACCTTAGGTCATCCACTTGAGGGAAATTTGTTGCTGTCCTACAAAACTCTGCGATTGGAGACCCATGATACGTCTCAAACGTATCTATAATTTTTTATTGTTCCATGCTATTATATTATCATTCTTGGATGCTTTACAATCATTTTATAGCAACTTTATATCATTTTTTGTGGACTAACCAATTGACATAGTGCCCAGTGTCAGTTGCTGATTTTTGCTTGTTTTTTACTTCGCAGAATATTAGTACCAAACTGAGTCCAAGCACAGTGAAACTTTTTGGAGATTTTTTGGACCAGATGTGACGCCCCCGATTCAATCATACACTAACATGCACGCAAACGTGTACGATCAAGATCAGGGACTCACGGGAAGATATCACAACACAACTCTAAAAGTAAGATAAGTCATACAAACATCATATTACAAGCCAGGGGCCTCGAGGGCTCGAATACAAGTGCTCGACATAAACGAGTCAGCGGAAGCAACAATATCTGAGTACAGACATAAGTTAAACAAGTTGCCATAAGATGGCTAACACAAACTGGGATACAGATCGAAAGAGGCGCAGGCCTCCTGCCTGGGATCCTCCTAGCTACTCCTGGTCGTCATCAGCTGCCTGCACGTAGTAGTAGGCACCTCCAGTGTAGTAGGAGTCGTCGTCGACGGTGGCGTCTGGATCCTGGGCTCCAACATCTGGTTGCGGCATCCGAGAAGAAAAGGAAAGAGGGGGAAAAGAGGGAGCAAAGCAACCATGAGTACTCATCCAAAGTACTCGCAAGCAAGGATCTACACTACATATGCATGGGTATATGTGTAAAGAGGCAATATCGATGGACTGAACTACAGAATGCCAGAATTAAGAGGGGGATAGCTGGTCCTATAGAAGACTACGCTTCTGGCAGCCTCCATCTTGCAGCATGTAGAAGAGAGTAGATTGAAGTCCTCCAAGTAGCATCGCATAGCATAATCCTACCCGGCGATCCTCCCCTCGTCACCCTGTGGAAAATCGATCACCGGGTTGTCTGTGGAACTTGTCTGGGTGTGTTTTATTAAGTATCCGGTTCTAGTTGTCATAAGGTCAAGGTACAACTCCGGGTCGTCCTTTTACCGAGGGACACGGCTATTCGAATAGATAAACTTCCCTGCAGGGGTGCACCACATAACCCAACACGCTCGATCCCATTTGGCCGGACACACTTTCCTGGGTCATGCCCGGCCTCGGAAGATCAACACGTCGCAGTCCCACCTAGGCACAATAGAGAGGTCAGCACGCCGGTCTAAATCCTACGCGCACAGGGGTCTGGGCCCATCGCCCATTGCACACCTGCACGTTGCGGACGCGGCCGGAAGTAGACCTAGCCCCCTTAATACAAGAGCAGGCTTACGGTCCAATCCGGCGCGCGCCGCTCAGTCGCTGGCGTCAAGAAGGCTTCGGCTGGTACCACGACGTCGAGTGCCCATATCTTTCCCGCGTAGTTGGCTAGTGCATATAGGCCAGTGGCCAGACTCAGATCAAATACCAAGATCTCGTTAAGCGTGTTATTATGAAGCAACCGCAAATGCCGACCAGGGCCAGGCCCACCTCTCGCCTAGGTGGTCTCAACCTTCCCTGTCGCTCCGCCTCAAAGTAACAATCGGGGGCCGTCGGGAACCCAGGCCCACCTCTACCAGGATGGAGCCACCTGTCCTTCCAGCCCCCACATCGGAATCACGTGCGGGTACTCAATGAGTCGACCCGACTTAGTCACCATCTGTATAGTATGTATATATGTATAGTATATACCCGTGATCACCTCCCGAGTGATCGCGGTCCGATAGTATAGCAAGGCAGACTGACAAGAATGTAGGGCCATTGATGGTAAAGTAGCATCCTATACTAAGCATTTAGGATTGTGGGTAAGATATCAACAACTGTAGCAACAATGACAAGCTATGCAACATAATAGGATTAATCAAAACACTAACAGGCTATACTACTCTAATGCAAGCAGTAGAGGGTAGAATAGGTGATATCTAGTGATCAAGGGGGGGCTTGCCTGGTTGCTCTGGCAAGGAGGGGTCGTCAACTCCGTAGTCGAACTGGGGTCGCCGGCAGTCTCGGGGTCTACTGAAAAGAAGTAACGGAGGGGGAACACAATAAATAACAAAGCAATCAAAGCATCACAAAGCGTAACATGGCAATACGCGGTGCTAGATGTGACATAACGCAGTAGTAGGTGATACCAGCGAATGGGGAAAACATCCGGAAAAGTTTTCCTGGTTCCGGACCCATGTCAGACAGATGACCGGAGGGGGAATGTTCCTTGTTCAGATAGTTAGAGGCATCTGACAGGTAAGTGGGTAGATTATTCGGGTTCGTCTTGTTTTTTTAGCAACTTTCATGTAGAAAACACTTTCATCTGAGATACGGTTCATTTTCTATTAATTTTCAAAGTTTTAATCACTTTCTAAAACTTCTAGAATTTTGTATTTAGTTTAATCCGATTTGACCAAGTCAATTTGACTAGTCAAAAGGGCAGGTGTGACCCACATGTCATAGACCCTTTACCTAAACAAATAAATAAATCAAACCTAATTAAAAGGGGCCACATGTCATCTGTACATAGAGTAATCTGTACCTAAACTAATCTAACCACTAATATCATCTAGTCTAAACAAAGTAGGGGCTAGCCCCAGAGGCCATGGCCAAGCCGGCCACTTGCATTGGGCACGCATGCAATGGAGTCCAGGAAGTAGCAAATAGCAATAGCGGCAACAGAGCAGCTGCAAACCGGCTGCGGGCAGCAGCAGCAGCAGAGCAGCAGAGTTGGAGCGGTGCTAGCAGGCAGTAGGAGCCGTAGCAGCAGCCAGGGACGGCAAACATGAGCGGCAGCAGGTAAGAGGAGCAGCAGCAAACCAAAACAAAGAAAAGCAACAGCAAGCAGATGCAAGGAGAAGCAGCGGCTCGGGCGAGGCCACGCGCATGCGGAGGCGCGGCCAAGCGCGCGGGGGAGCAGGGGAGTGGCAGGGGCGAGGCGACCATGGGCGTGGCATACGCTAGCAGTAGGTGGCAGTAGCAGCAGTGCAGCAACAGGAGCGGGGTGAGGCTATGGCACACAGCAGGGGCGCGCGCGACAGGAGCAGCAGTGGGACGCGGACACGCATGGGCGGCCGGGCGGCTGCGGGCGCGGAGAGCGCGTTCCAGGGGCGACGCAGGGCGTGGCCCAGGCGGGGGTGGGCGCGTGCGCCGGGGTGCTACAGGGGCGCGGACGGATGCGGCCAGGGCCCGTGGGAGCGTGGCCAGGAAAGTGGAGAGCGAAGCTCCGGCCGCGATGGCCTAACTCGGGTGGGGACTTCTACGGCGAGGGATTCGAAGGGGAAAGGCGGGGAATCGGCAGAGGGGCTCACCGCGGAGGAACACGGAGGCCCGGCGAGTGACTAGGAGCGGTAGGGGATGCCCAAATCGAGGAAGATCACCGATGACCGGAGGTTGAAGACGATCCCGATCCGGTCGAAGCAGAGGCGCCTAACTCCAACGGGTGGCACCAGAAGATGAGGAGGACGATGGAGAAGCTCGTGAACACGTCGGCAAGGCGAAGGGGGCTCGGTGGCCGCGTGGGCGTGCTCGACAATGGCGGCGGCGGTTCGGCCTTGCTCGTGGGAGAGGAAAATGAGAAGGGGGAGGAAAAGCCGAGGCGCTAGGGTTTGTCCACAATGACGGGGGCCTTGTAGGTCACCGGGGTGTGCTCGATGGCCGGCACATGGTGATCCTCGCCACGAACGGGCTCCCTGCGTCCACGGTGCGAGGGTGAACAGGAGGAAGGAGATCTCTTGATGGACTGGGTCGTGGACTGTTGAACTACAGCCCACTAGCACATTAGGACTTAGCTCTATTCTTTTCTATGACTGTTTGCATTTTCCTTTTCTGCTTTGTATTATTCTGAGCAAGTAAATGAATTTTGTTTAATATTAAACTTGGCACACAAATCATGCACAATACTGTGGTAATGCACAAAAATAAATTTCAGAGCATTTTGTAAAGTTTAAATATCCTTTTGCAAATGAAAAGGTCAATTAAATTGTTGTTGGCACTATTTTAAACAGATTAGGGGCATTTATTTATTCCAAATGATGTTGGTTTCTATATAATAATTACTTAGTGAATTTTTGCATCCCAACGAACATTTTTGTTTTACTGTTCGAAGAAATAACTATTTAACTTGCAACTTAAATTTGATTTTGACTTTGATTTTTATTGTGGAAAATTTTGCGTACTAATCAACTTGGACTGACCACCGTTAGGGGGAGATTACTGTAGCATGATCCTCGGGGTGTTACAAATCTCCTCCACTACAAGAAATCTCGTCCCGAGATTTAAGAGGTAGAGTAAGGGGGAAGTTCTAGGTTACGAAATTCTAACGATTCTTCTCGGTCTTGGTTGCTCTTCTCGAAGAGGTTGATCCATTACGTTGATGTCTTGATTTCTCTGCTTCAGGTCATCATGATGAAGTCGGCATCCTTTCTTTGGGAATTCTCATCGTACTTACGAAAAAGCTCAGGGGGAAGACTCGAGAAGGACGGAGCTCCACACACGTTAGGTACCTGGGGGCTATCTCAGTGAACGAGGCATAGATGCATCTCTCGAGTTGAAATTCAAGAAATTCATCGAGAGCAAGGGACGAAGGTGCAATAAGAAGTTCCAAGCGGATAGGCAATCATTCGATGACTAGAGATAAGCTGGAATGGGGGTTTGAACAACGAGAATAACATGGTGTTTGATTCCAGGATGAATAATGGTATAGCATTTAGCTAGTGAATCACATACGAAGTCACGTGCAAAGGATACATTAGAATTCGGGTTGTAAAGAAGAGTCAGGTTTTGATCCAATGGACCTGTGGGTTATGGGCCCACCATGTGGGTTGAAAGTAGGAAGGGTGGTGACATCTTGCACAGCCACGACAGGGAGACTTGTCCATGAATAGCTTGTCAGCTAAGCCGGGAACAAAGTTTGTACCAAGGATGGGGAACGAAGAGAGCAATTTTCCTGCTTGTTGAACTAGGCGAACCAATTGGCAAAGTTATCACCCATCGGTGGTTACCGGAATGTCATCAACAATAGTAACAAGGTCTTACAGACAGAGTGGTACAACAAGGTGCCTACCTAAGCAGGGAATTATCTCTGCTCAGTTAAGTCAGATTCAGGAAGGGTTAAACAAAAGAATGGAAAGGAAAACGCGATTATCATATTAAACAGAACAATGGAAAGGAAAATTGTGTTTACACACAATTATTAGGAGTATATCCTTCCCATGTACAAGCAGAACATGGCATCAGGGTAGGAGAGCAAGTACCCAACCATTCAGATAAGAGGCAAGGATTAATCAACACGTTACCCATACAACGGTGTTTGGATAACTAACCAAGAAACATTTAGCATCACGCCTCCAATGTTCTTATTGATGAGTGGGGTATCATAGTCATGCTTCGAGGTAGCAATGATATGGTGTTTCAATCAAGGGCCGGACTTTGGATACACAAATGGTCCATCAGGAGCAACTTATAAAATAAGTCCTACAATTTCCTCCAGGAAGAATGGTTACCCTTGCAAAAGAAATTATAATGATGGGTCCTCCAGGCAAGGGTGCTAGGCATGACATCATATCACCGGGTCATCAAAGGACGAACATCATAACTCCTGGAAAGTTGTCCCAACCATCATATCTGACCGAGATTCGGATCCGATTGGTGTTATGATACCTCAGACTCAGGATGTACAAGAAGAAAAGGTGCAACACAAATCGATGAAATGACATTGCAAGATTCTCGGGAAATGAACTATGTGAGTGGGTTCCTGAAACAATAGTTCATCATTAAACCAAGGAGAGGATGAGGAGGGGGCTGATGGGCTCAGCGACAATTCATCAAGAATTCCAAACGGATGGATTTCCACAATAATGTGAACAAGAGGATGACACTTGTCAATTCAAATGATATAATGTTGTATGCTCGAGTACAACATACACGATTAAACATTGGTTGACGGTGCACCCGAAATACGAACTTAGGTAGCACAAACAATGTTAGAATGGCGATTCGATAATCAATGGTCTAAGAATGAAATGTTGACCATTAACTTCAAAGCAATAAGGTTGCTAGAAGTATAGAACTCAAGCAACATCGTTAGCATATTGGTATCCCGGTTAAAAAAATACGGGGACCAAGGAAGAATGGTGATGGTGAGAAGTATCATCATACCGAGAATTCCTAAGAGGTGGAGCAATCCCCACAACATTCTCAACAGAAAAGACAGTAATACTTCAAGGCAGAACACAACACTAGCTGGAGAGCAAGTTGTATTCATAATGTGGACAAGTTCGCGATGAAAGGAAGTCAAGGGTGTTGTCGATGATAATAAAAATCATCGAGGGCAAGGAGGGTATTTCTCATCATGAACACAGTTGACATCTCGGAAGAAGTCAAAGTGTTGACGGTGATCCGACACATTTGTCGGGAGGTTTCGAGAGGATGCAATTAAACACTAACGGCAACAAGCAAGGGAATGATGAAGTGGCAAGTTATAGGATCAATATATAAGATGCAAGCTCGGAACCAAAGTTGCCTTTCAAGACAAGCAACATGATGTTGAAAGCTCGACGTAAGTCGTGCTCACACACTGAAGATTTTGTGCACCAGAGAAGGACGAGGTAGCACAGTCAAAGATAACAAGACCAGGATGCAGCCGATAGTCTAGGAATGACCAGATTGGGTTCAGAATTTCCCAGTAAAAATACTAGGGGTATTTGATTTGTAGTGCGGAATAATTTCACTAGTCGGTGTCCTCGATTGACAACAACCCAGAACCCGTAGAGTGATTATGACAAGGAAAGACATTACCTCAACAAAGTTAGTAAGATGTGGTGCAATGGCAAGACATCTTTGAGATATCAGGGGGTAATACTCGAAGGTAGAACATGATAGAAGTAGAACCGGGCCATTGACCTATGACAGTAGATACTTGAACCTTGCCAAAAATAGACGAGGCACTGGAATGAATTCCCATCAGATATATTAGATCAGGACAGCATGGTCGGAACCATAATTGTAAGGAATCAATTTCAAGAATACTGAAAGAATCATACAGCTGGATAATCATTTTGCAAGAAGCTTCCGAGACGGTCTATATCATGTTCATGGGCATGAACACAAAGTTCAAGGTCGACTCCCACTTCTTTAATGCATATCATTTCATTCACCTCTCGCTTTGATAAAACTGTAGTGTTGAAATTTTATTTGGTAGAACACCAGAAGAGTATGACTTGTGAAAACTTTCGAGTTCACACATATTAAGGAAGGCAGAGGTTCAACCCGTCAGGGTATTGTGGAAACATATACCACAAGCTTCAATAGTAAATACCACCAGCTCAAAAACAGAGCATGATTGAGAAAACAGAGGATACAATTTACCAAAGGCTTTATATATTCGTGGAAAGGCTCACAAGATTATTTGAATATGAAGGACACCGTCGGATAATAATCCAACAAGAGGTCTGGTGGTCCACAACGGAGCTGATGTGAGTATCGGTACTCTACAGAGGAAGAAGGAATGCAAGTGCATTGAATTCAACTGACTAACTCAAAGCTGAAATGCAAGGAATTATGAATTCCAAGACAAGGGATCAGAAGCAAATGCTCTGATTAAGGATGGTTAAGCTGAATAGACTTAGGGGTACAATCGACAACAATTTGATTGGTCGATAAATAGATCATGTTCAAAATGACATCTGAGCCGGAAAGATAATTTTAAAAGAATCAACCGATGATTGCGTGCATTCGCACTCATGTTGAATCAACAGGATCAAAATGACGGTGTCAAAGGAGACTAATGAATGTTGCTAGACCTATGGGAAGCAACCATAGTGCAAGCAGACAAGTATATGTAGAGCAATAGTTTTAAAGAGGATTCTCGAATGATCGGATAGAATTTCAAAGTATCATATGAAACATATGAACAACTGGGGATGGATGAATACTCGATAAGTGCGAGTAATTATTCGCAGGGGTATTCATGTGGTAAAGAACTGCAAAGCAGTAGACACAAGGTATTCTCGTATCAATAGAGAGCAAGATCAACCGGGGATAAAAGTAAGAACGACAGGTGTATGTATTTATCCATAGGGATATTTCGGTGCTAGGGAATTGCAAAATCAACAGGCACAAAGTCTCGAGAGAACATCAGAGGGTATCTTTGGAATCCTTCGGTGCACCAAGCAATCATCTGGAGTGAGGGGCTCTTCGGGAGAAAGTAGTTACGAGAACCTAGTGTTAGAGTTAGCAAAAATCATTTAACCCGAGTAGAAGAGAGATCAGAATCCCAGAGTATAGATGAGGAAGATCCTACTACCACCCAATGGCGACGTGGGTCGCTAAGCCACACAGCCATGTTAGTAAAAGTTTCGCAATGACTAGACTTGACTTTGGCCAACGAGTTGGAAAGGGGGATTCCTACAGGCAGTCGGCTCTGATACCAACTTGTGATCAAGGGGGGGCTTGCATGGTTGCTCTGGCAAGGAGGGGTCGTCAACTACGTAGTCGAACTGGGGTCGCCGGCAGTCTCGGGGTCTACCGGAAAGAAGTAACAGAGGGGGAACACAATAAATAACAAAGCAATCAAAGCATCACAAAGCGTAACATGGCAATACGCGGTGCTAGATGTGACCTAACGCAGTAGCAGGTGATACCGGCGAAAGGGGAAAACATCCGGAAAAGTTTTCCCGATTCCGGACCCGTGTCAAACAGATGACCGGAGGGGGAATGTTCCTTGTTCAGGTAGTTAGAGGCATCTGACAGGTAAGTGGGTAGCGTATTCGGGTTCGTCTTGTTTTTTTTGAGCAACTTTCATGTAGAAAACACTTTCATCTGAACTGCGGTTCATTTTCTATTAATTTTTAAAGTTTTAGTCACTTTCTGAAACTTCTAGAATTTTGTATTTAGTTTAATCCGATTTGACCAAGTCAATTTGACTAGTGAAAAGGGCAGGTGTGGCCCACATGTCATAGACCCTTTACCTAAACAAATAAATAAATCAAACCTAATTAAAAGGGGCCACATGTCATCTGTACATAGACTAATCTGTACCTAAACTAATCTAACCACTAATATCATCTAGTCTAAACAAAGTAGGGGCTAGCCCCAGCGGCCATGGCCAAGCCGGCCACTTGCATTGGGCACGCACGCACTGGAGTCCAGGCAGTAGCAAATAGCAACAGCGGCAACATAGCAGCTGCGGACCGGCTGCGGGCAGCAGCAGCAGAGCATCAGAGTTGGAGCGGTGCTAGCAGGCAGTAGGAGCCGTAGCAGCAGCCAGGGACGGCAAGCAGGAGCGGCAGCAGGTAAGAGGAGCAGCAGCAAACCAATACAAAGAAAAGCATCAGCAAGCAGATGCAAGGAGAAGTAGCGGCTCGGGCGAGGCCACGCGCACGCAGAGGCGCGG
>NC_041387.1:365061140-365098725 GCF_002162155.2 Triticum dicoccoides | reverse complement strand
GGTGTGGCGTACGCTAGCAGCAGGTGGCAGTGGCAGCAGTGCAGCAACAGGAGCGGGATGAGGCTATGGCGCACAGCAGGGGCGCGCGCGACAGGAGCAGAAGTGGGACGCGGACACGCACGGGCGGCCGGGCGGCTGCGGGCGCGGAGAGCGCGTTCCAGGGGCGAGGCAGGGCGTGGCCCAGGCAGGCGCAGGCGCGCGCGCGGGGGTGCCGTAGGGGCACGGACGGATGCGGCCAGGGCCCGTGGGAGCGTGGCCAGGAAAGTGGAGAGCGAAGCTCCGGCCGCGACGGCCTAACTCGGGTGGGGACTTCTACGGCGAGGGATTCGAAGGGGAAAGGCGGGGAATCAGCAGAGGGGCTCACCGCGGAGGCACACGGAGGCCCGGTGAGTGACTAGGAGCGGCAGGGGATGCCCAAATCGAGGAAGATCACCGATGACCGGAGGTTGAAGACGATCCCGATCCGGTCGAAGCAGAGGCGCCTAACTCAACGGGTGGCACCAGAAGACGAGGAGGATGATGGAGAAGCTTGTGAACACGTCGGCGAGGCGAAGGTGGCTCGGTGGCCGCATGGGCGTGCTCGACAATGGCCGCGGCGGTTCGGCCTTGCTCGTGGGAGAGGAAAATGAGAAGGGGGAGGAAAAGCCGAGGCGCTAGGGTTTGTCCACCACGACGGGGGCCTTGTAGGTCACCGGGGTGTGCTCGATGGCCGGCACATGGTGATCCTCGCCACGAACGGGCTCCCTGCGTCCACGGTGCGAGGGTGAACAGGAGGAAGGAGATCTCTTGATGGGCTGGGTCATGGACTGTTGAACTAGAGCCCACTAGCACATTAGGACTTAGCTCTATTCTTTTCTATGACTGTTTGCTTTTTCCTTTTCTGCTTTGTATTATTCTGAGCAAGTAAATGAATTTTGTTTAATATTAAACTTGGCACACAAATCATGCACAATAGTGTGGTGATGCACAGAAATAAATTTCAGAGCATTTTGTAAAGTTTAAATATCCTTTTGCAAATGAAAAGGTCAATTAAATTGTTGTTGGCACTATTTTAAACAGATTAGGGGCATTTATTTATTCCAAATGATGTTGATTTCTATATAATAATTACCTAGTGAATTGTTGCATCCCAATGAACTATTTAACTTGCAACTTAAATTTGATTTTGACTTTGATTTTTATTGTGGAAAAAATTGCATACTAATCAACTTGGACTGGCCACCGTTAGGGGGAGATTACTGTAGCATCATCCTCGGGGTGTTACACCAGAATACATCTTGGGGAACAAGAAAGCACCTTGGGGAGGCCCATGGGGACCACAACCCACTAGGGCGTGCCCAGGAGCCCATGTGCGCCCAGTGGGTTGTGGGGCCCACGGAGGTCTCCTGCACTGCCTCTTCGCCTTATAAATTTCCAAATATTCCAGAAACCCTAGGGGAGTCGACGAAAAACATTTCGAGCCACCGCAAGTTCGAGAACCACGAGATCCAATCTAACACCATCATGGAGGGGGTCATCATCCTCATTGGTGCCTCTCCGATGATGCGTGAGTAGTCCACCATACACCTACGAGTTCGTAGGCAGTAGCTAGAGGGCTTGCTATCTCTCTCTCTTTACAATGGTCTCTTGGAGATCTATTTGATGTAATGACTTTTTGTGGTGTGTTTGTTGGGATCTGATGAAGTTTGAGTTTATGATCAGATTTTTATCCATGAATATTATTTGAGTCTTCTTTGATCTCTTATATGCATGATTATTTATAGCCTCGTATTTCTTCTTCGAATCTTTGGTTTAGTTAGGCCAACTAGATCGATTTTTCTTGCCATGGGAAGAGGTGCTTTTGTGATGGTTCTGATCTTGCAGTGTTCTTTCCCAGTGATGGAAAGGGGCAGCAAGGCAGGCATGTATCATTGCTAATAAGGATAACAAGATGGGGGCTAGTCCTACATGAATAGTTCTCTTCTACATCATGTCATCATTCTTATTGCATTACTCCGTTTCTCCATGAACTTAATACACTAGATGCATGTTGGATAGTGGTCGATGTGTGGAGTAATAGTAGTAGATGCAGAATCATTTTAGTCTACGAATCTTGGATGTGATGCCGATATATTGGTCATTGCCTTGGACATCGTCATAATTATCTGATCTTCTATCAATCGCCCAACAATAATTTGTTTACCCACCGTGCGCTATTTCTCGAGAGAAGCCACTAGTGAAATCTACATGCATTTATCATATTTGCTTTCCGATCTATTATGTGCCACTTCTATTTTCAGATCTATTATTCCAAAAGCCCAAAAAATTTATTACTTATTTTATTTCATGTTTTATCGAGAGCTATTTATCCAATCTACCACAAATTTATCTGTCTTTTTACCGTGGAGGGATTGACAACCCCTCCTACGCGTCGGTTTGCAAGTTCTTTCTGTGCAGGTACCGTTTACATAGTGTTGCTTGGTTCTCCTACCGGATTGATACCTTGGTTTCACAACTGAGGGAAATACCTACCGTAGCTAAATTGCACCATCCCTTCCTCTTTGGGGAAATACCAATGCAGTTTCAAGCGACATCAAAAGGAATTCCTGGCACCGTTGCCGGGGAGACATCATGAACATCTATCAGGTTCCTAATCACAAATCTCATCTCCTTGCAATTTACATTATTTGCCATTTGCCTCTAATTTTCATCTCCCCCACTTCCCAAAAAAATGCATTTTTATTCACCCTGTTTTTCATTCGCTGTTTCCTCATTAGATCTATCCTTTTGTTTGCAATCTTATTTGCCTAGTTTGTCGTTATGGCTAGTTCTTCCTCTATTGCTTGTACCCCCGAGATCAAGGTTCTTAATTTTAAACAAAGGAGAGTGAGAATCTAAAAGTTGCTTGTTATAGGATTTGCAATGCTCATAATAGATCTGTTCATAAGCCATCCATCGTTATTCTCCTTCGCAGTTTTGATGTGGGCATCACCACTTGGTATTGATTCGTCCTTGATACGATTACCGATGGAAATTTCTTGACGTGTCGATCTTTGGATGCTTTTAATGCCATGGGAAATCTAGTAGGTGCACCACCTATCATTATTAATGAAACAATCTTAACTCTTAAGCATATTATGTAAAGATTAGATGCTATTGAAAAGAAGATAGTCACCATAGAGCAAATTGAAAACTTGGATACAAAGATGCGAATCTTGCTAATAAATTTGGGTCAAAAGCGGGCAATGTTTTCAAATTACTAAGGGAGAAGGAAACCATAATTAATGGAACGATTGGAGAGAGTCCTCGGATTGATAAGTTGGAAGAAAATTTTAGCAATTTAAGCACAGCTTTTGCTTCTGCTAAAACTATTGAATAAACTCCCGTAAAAATTGGCAAGACTACTCAAGTCACTAAGAACAAGGGTGCAACTTCTAATAATAACAAAGAAGATCTTAAGATGATTAGTATTCACCCCAACTTTGTTGAAGTTGTAAGAGACCCTACTTGCAAGAATGAATTCTTCAAACTTATTCCTAGAAGTATTATTATCAAAAATATGCATGATAAATCTTTGAAGAATATTGGTTGTGTGATTGAGGAATTGGAAATTAAAAGCGAAAATACTTGAATCTATGCACTATGCCTAGTTAGGGGCATAAAACGATAGCGCTTGTTGGGAGGCAACCCAATAAATAAAAAAAATTATTTTTGCCTTTTTCTTTCTGTTTTTGAGTGTTTGAACTATTATGATTGTGTTTTTTATGTTTTAATTAGTGTTTGTGCCAAGTAGAGCCTTTGGGATTATGTTGTGTGATAGTTGATTTTATTATGTTGAAAAACAGAAACTTCTGCGTCCAGTAAAACAATTCTTAAAAATCATAGGAGTGACGAAAAATTATGAATTTTTTACGAAAGATTTATATACAAATTTCCTACATCTTCCTAATTTTTCAGAATTTTTGGAGTTATAGAAGTATGGCCGAAGTTCAGATTACTACAGACTGTTCTGTTTTTGACAGATTCTGTTTTCGTTGTGTTGTATGCTTATTTTGATGAATCTATGGATTGTATCGGGGGGTATAAGCCATGGTAAAGTTGGAATACAATAGATATACTGCAATAATAAAATATGAATGGGTTTTCAACTGTACTTAGAGTGGTGATTTGCTTTATTATACTAACGGATCTCACGAAGGTTTTGTTAAGTTTTGTATGATTGAAGTTTTCAAGTTTTGGGTGAGATCACGATGGATGAAGGAATAAGGAGTGAAAAGATCCTAAGATTGGGGATGCCCATGGTACCCCAAGTTAATATTTAAGGAGAACCAAGCAACTAAGATTGGGGATGCCCCGGAAGGCATCCCCTCTTTCTTCTAACAACCATCGGTAATTTTACTTGGAGCTATATTTTTATTTGTCACATATCATGAGTTTTTCTTGGAGCGTCTTGTATTATATGAGTCATTGCTTGTTTTGCTTTTTAGTTCGTGTCATCTATCCTTGCTGGACAAACCTATTTGAGAGAGCCAAAATTATGCTATAATTTGGTCTATGCACTTCACTTAAAAAAATTGAGCTATGAATTGCTCTAGTGCTTCACTTATATCTTTTTGAACACGGTGTGCTTTAATATTTTTTGAAGAAATGCTCTCATGCTTCACTTATATTATTTGAGAGTTAGTAAATTTTTGAAGAAATTCTCTCATTCTTTACTTATATTATTTTGAGAGATGAAATGTTTATGCTCATGTTCTTCACTTAAATTTGTTGAGCTATTCAAAAGCAATTGCAACATATGAAATTAGTCCCAAAGTGACAGATATTCAAGAGGGATATAACAAAAACTTTCATGAAGATCATTGGACAAAATAAACTTGATTCTTTGTAATAGTTTTGAGATATGATGATAGTGATATGTGAGTCATTTTGGTGAGTAATTATGCTTTAGTAAGAGTATTGGTGTTAAGGATTGTGTTTCCCTATGCACGCACGAAAGTCAATAGTTATGTAGTGAAATTATATCCTGCTTGTGGTGCATTATTCGGTGGTAGTTATGCTTAATGCTCGCTTATGTGAATTTTCGTTTCTTGGTTGGTTCCTTCTCAATCTATTTGCTAGCCTTCACTTGTACTAAGTAGAAATACTACTTATGCATCCAAAATCCTTAAACCCAGTTTTGCCATATGAGTCCACCATACCTACCTATATGCGGTATTTTTGTGTCATTCTAAGTAAATTTGTATGTGCCATCTCTAATATTCAAAATGAATTTCCCTTTTGTGTGCTCGTACCGCTCATGAAGCGGCAGGGGGTGGCCAATATTTTGCATGCTAGATGTGTTATTCTCAAGATAAGTGTTTATTCACTTGTCATTGCACCAGAGTACGGCGTTAATAGGGATGCCCAGTCTCAAAATGAAAAAGGAATTTACTTTATGTTGTCAAAATAATAAGTTCCTTGGAAAGTGTTGGTATGTACGGTACCCGTGGATACGGCTAGCCGTGGAGTGTGAAAGTATGGTGGAAAAAGGAATAAACTTTATTTTATGTTTGGGAACCACCTATGATATGTCTAGCATGGAAAGTGTTGGAAATTACTCGGTCTTTTTCATTGATGGGAAGAGTATGCCTCTCAAAAAACTTTATCTCTCAATTTAAGCTTTGAGCTCTGGCACCTCTACAAATCTCTGCTTCCCTCTGCGAAGGGCCTATCTATTTACTTTATGCAATTTGTATTTTATTTGAGTCTCCATCTTCTCTTATAAATCACCAACCAGGGAGCACTATGATCATACTTGAGCATTGGATGTAGCTAACATGCGAGTGTGTTTCGTGAATGGATCAATGATTGAGCATGATGGGCTAGGGATAACTTTCTTTTGTGTTGATATTTTGAAAGACATGGTTGCTAGTTGATATGCTTGAGTATTGAAATCTTCATGTCAAAACTAGACTATTGCTTCGAACCATATAAAAGTCAAATGTCCATGCTACAAAAGAAAATAATATGTGATGAACATGTTAGGCGGCATTCCACATCAAAAATTCTATTTTTATCATTTACCTACTTGAGGACGAGCAGGAATTAAGTTTGGGGACGTTGATACGTCTCCAATGTATCTATAATTTTTGATTGTTCCATGCTGTTATATTATCATTCTTTGATGTTTTACAATCATTTTATAGCAATTTTATATTGTTTTTTGGGACTAACCTATTGACATAGTGCCCAGTGCCAGTTGGTATTTTTGCTTGTTTTTTACTTCGCAGACTATCAGTACCAAACGGAGTCCAAACGAAGTGAAACTTTTTGGAGATTTTTTTGGACCAGAAGACACCTTGGGGACCAAGAAAGCACCTGGGGGAGGCCCATAGGGACCATAACCCACCAGGGAGCGCCCAAGGGGGTTGTGGGGCCCTCGGAGGTCTCCTGCACCGCCTCTTCGCCCTACAAATTCCCAAATATTCCAGAAACCCTAGGGAGTCGACGAAAACATTTCTAGCCGCCGCAAGTTCCAGAACCACGAGATCCAATCTAACACTATCGAGAGGGGTTCATCATCCTCATTGGTGCCTCTCCGATGATACGTGAGTACTCCACCATAGACCTACGGGTCCGTAGTTAGTAGCTAGATGGGTTCCTCTCTTTTGATTCTCAATACAATGGTCTCTTGGAGATCTATTTGATGTAATGAGCTTTTGCGATGTGTTTGTTGGGATCCGATAAATTTGAGTTTATGATCAAATTTTCTCCATGGATATTATTTGAGTCTTCTTTGATCTCTTATATGCATGATTATTTATAACCTCGTAGTTCTTTTTTGAATCGTTGGTTTAGTTAGGCCAACTAATCGGTTTTTCTTGCCATGGGAAGATGTGCTTTGTGATGGGTTCAATCTTGCGGTGTTCTTTCCCAGTGACAGAAGGGGCCGCAAGGCACGCATGTATCATTGATATAAGGATAACAAGATGGGGGCTATTCCTACATGAATAGATCTCGTCTACATCATGTCATCGTTCTTATTGCATTACTCCGTTTCTCCATGAACTTAATACACTAGATGCATGCTGGATAACGGTCAATGTGTGGAGTAATAGTTGTAGATGCAGAATCATTTTGGTCTACTAATCTTGGACGTGATGCCTATATATTGATCATTAACCTTGGATATCTCATAATTATTTGATCTTCTATCAATTGCCCAATAGTAATTTGTTTACCCACCGTGTGCTATTTCTCGAGAGAAGCCACTAGTGAAATCTACATGCCTTTATCCTATTTGCTTTCCGATCTATTATGTGCCACTTCTATTTTCAGATCTATTATTCCAAAAGCCCAAAAATACCTTGCTGCACTTTTTTATTACTTATTTTATTTCATGTTTTATCGAGAGCTATTTATCCAATCTACCACAAATTTATCTGTCTTTTTACTGTGGAGGGATTGACAACCCCTCCTACGCGTCGGTTTGCAAGTTCTTTCTGTGCAGGTACCGTTTACATAGTGTTGCTTGGTTCTCCTGCTGGATTGATACCTTGGTTTCACAACTGAGAGAAATACCTATCGTAGTTGTACTGCCTTATCCCTTCCTCTTCAGGGAAATATCGACGCAGTTTCAAGCGACATCAATCCAACACGAGTCTAGAGTAATAAGTTGTGTAGTATACATCAGGTAACTCATAGACATGAATGAAACCATTCGTTCAATGACCGGCAGCTGAACCATGGATTGCCATATCGATCCCTATGAGGAAACGAGTGATATTTGAGTGAACATTTGGTTATCATGTGATGTTCCCTTTGCTTCCTGATACTTTACAAAACCCGGGATGCATCGGTATCCCCTTGAGTCATCACCATGCTCACTACCGGTTTTGTTCTTCTTTCTCATTATTGTGTTCCGGCATCCTCGTGACGTAGTCACGTGTTTCTGGCCAGACGATGATGTATGTTGTCACATCGAGAGGGCCCTAAGAATATCCCTCCATTGTCGGACGAGCAAATCCCACTCTCAAGCTATCTAGTCCCTTGTCAAACTTCCGATGAACCACTATGTTGTCGTTATTATCACCGTGTTACAGGTGACGTTTGAGCAACCATAAAGCCCACTGTATGGTAAAAAGTGAGTAATACGCTCATGGTATAAGGAGCAAATTCACATGTTTAATACTCCATATTATTCAAATTGATCACAGACAATATTAACTCAATTCATAACAGACAAGATTGGGTCGATTCAATATGATCATTCTTCCAATGTCATAATCTCAATATTGTTTTAAGATCATCATTACACTTACAGGATATCCTAAGATCCTAAAAATGTGATCACCAACACTTAAGCTAGTCCTAGAGGCAAGACTAGGAACCTTTTATTTAACCGTTTATCATTCCACACGTGCATGTGAGTTTTCCATTGAATCACATATTTCAGGATCATAGCAGTTATAGCATAGAATATAAACTCTAAAATTATGAATATGGAAATATAATAATACAAATATTATTGCCTCTAGGGCATATTTCCAACACGAGGTCCTCCGTGAAGTAGATGAGGTAGGTCACGAGTGCGACCGTCTATTGGACCGATTCGAAGAGCTTCGGGAGGCAGCCCGCCGCCAAGTTGTAAACACGCACCGCAAGCTCGACAAACTCGGGCCAATATTATAGGAGCTCCGCCACACCGTCGTCGAAGCGGAGATCGAGGCAACACACAAGATCTCCAATGTGATGACCCGTGCCGAAGAAACCATCTGCGACGCACAATGAGCCACCGGCGAGGGCGTCATTAAGGCCAACATCAAGCTTTCCTCCACCACTTTTCCTATGCGAAACACAGTATCCGTGAGGCATATGACGAAGCTAGGGGAAAATAAGAGCATTTAGGGGTGAAGAGGAGGACATCGATTGGGATGACGATGACGATGACTCGGACAATGGCAAGGAGGAGGATAATGACAACAAGAGGGACGGCAACGACGATGATGAATATGCTCAAGTAGTCCTGTTAGGTTCTAGAAATATGCATGTTATTATCATGTATGAATTTCTGCATATCTTGTAATAATATGAAGTATTATCTTTATGTTTTATGAAGTTGTCAACTGAATCCTCTCATGTTCAGTCTCGTTTCAATCTAAGTCGTGGCAAGCACTACCAATTCATCCAGTTCAGGCAGTGACCACACCATCAGCATGCCATTCGGGCGGTCACCACGACAACGACATCATTCCTTGGCTTGAATCCATGGCCTCAATTTTTATTTTTGCTATGGGTTATTTCTGTCCCTGCCAAGTGGCCCCACACAGCAAAGCCACTTAATTGTAATTACAAGTATATATTTTGTGAGTTGGGCCCACACAGATAATTTTAATATAAGCAAATGGTATCTAAAAAAACTAATGTTCTCAATTTTTTCTATGACACTACAAATCATGGTAGGATATCCACATGCCTAGTGACGCCCAAAAGCATCGCCAAAAATCAGCCCGAAACATCGCCAAAGTTGCCTAGGGCCCTGCCAGCAGGGAGGGCTCGTGATAGTGGACTGTCACAGAAAATGATTTTTGGCGATGTTCATGTTTCATCACTAGGGTTTTTGTCACTGAATAGAGCAAATTTTGTAGTGTATCTGCCTTATCTAGGTGTCCACCTGTTGGTTTTGGTTGTTGGTGTACTGGTGGACCAAGCCTAGGACCCTGTCGTATTCCTGGTTAGTACTGCTGATGATGTTTTGCGGCCGATTGGTAGTGGAATTGTTGTTGTTATTGGAAGTTGGAACTGTTGTGGTGCCTCATATTGTTGGTACTAGTAGTATTTAGGCTGGTACACTTTTGGTGGGTAATATTATTGGGGCGGGGGTGTGCTTGGTCTTGGTATAGGCTATGCTACAGGTGGTTGACCCACTCACTGTATTTGCTCCTGATGCCATGGGATGTGGCCTTGCAATTCATTCAGTTCATGTGTATAAGAGAAATAGCCCTACCGCGCAAGATATGGTTCACTCTGGTGTTGTAGTTCACTCCATCCTCACTCCTGATTTATGTGTTGCCAGACATGTGTTCCTCTGTTCAGTAGGGAGAAGTACAACCATGTTCGTCACATGATTGTTCAGGCTGTTCTGGTGGAGGTGGTTGTTGTTGGGTTTGTTACTGATTGGGCTGTTCGACCCTCACGCCGTCAGTCGGTGCTTCTCGGGGACGAGGAGAAATACTCAGTCCCTCCTCCATACACAACATCAGTTCGTCCATCCTCGTGAGCTATTTCTTTACCTTGGTGACCTTTTTACAGATGCTCTCCACCTTTGTGTGGATGTTGTCCACCTTGTCGTCCAATTTTCCATGTCCAGCTTCATGGTTGAGACTTCAGCTGCGCCGGCCTTGTCGTCTCCCTTCAATTTTGCCTCCAGAACTGAGATCTGACTCCAAACTTTTACCACAGGGACGTGTCTGGAACCCTTACTCAATCTCAGATCCCTGTTGTCGGATTTCGGTTCCGTCAAACCCTTGAGGTTCGAACTATGGGGTGCGCAGGAAGATCTTTCCCCTACCAACTCATGTCTCGAAGCCTCACAAGGAATCTAGGCTAGAAAGAAGAACACACAAGGGACACGAGGTTTATACTGGTCCAGGCCACCATTGTGGTGTAATACCCTACTCCAGTGTGTGGTGTGGTGGATTTCCTCAGGGGCTGATGATGAACAGTACAAAGGGAGAACAGCCTCGCAAGGGGCTGTTCTTGGGCTGGTGCAATGAACTGCTTGGGTGAGTTCAGTCGCCTCTCTCTCTCTCTCTCTCTCTAGTGTACCAAAAAACTCGATGCCTACTCTGTGGTGGCTAGCTCTATTTATAGAGGAAGGCCCTGGGCCTCTTCCCAAATAATGAGCGGGAAGGGCGCCAACAATTGGCCATTTTGAAGGGGAACATCTAGTCCACTTATCCTAACTAAAGTTGGTCTTTGACCGCCAAAGACTCTGACGGTGACGCCGTCCTGGGCTCCACCGATGACCTCCATCCTGCCGTTCTGCTGGTCTTGGTCTTGTTGCACCGAAACGGTAACCTTTGCCTGATGCCTTGGCCTGTGCTTTCCCCCTTTGCACCAAAGGGGAAACAAGGACACTACGCAGGCCGGTGCCCGCCTGGCGCCCGCTTGGTCTCGATCGTCATGGCTTGCGTTAGGGCACCTCGCGAGGTACCCTGCCTTGATCTCTCTGCCTCCTCGCGAGCCCGCCTGATGAGGCTGCTCCTAAGGAAGCTTTCTGTCATCCGCCCCGCGAGGCCTGGCCCCTCGCGAGGGTCTTGAGCTTGAGCTGATGAAGCTGGGCTGTACTGGGCCTCCGCTTGAGCCACGCCGCAGGCCGCAAGCAGGCAAGTCTGGGGATCCCCGTTCCCAGAACGCCGACAGTAGCCCCGGGGCCCAAGGCGCGCCCGGACTTGGCCTAGCAAAGAAGCAAAGGGGCAAGTGCGAAGCGCCACGGGCCCCAATAGCCTGCGGCCTCGGGCGTCGTGTGGCGATTGATTGGACGTGGGCATCCCCGCTTCCCCACGACGCCTCGGCAACCGCATGACTTGACAAGTCCCTGCATGCAAAAACGGGTCATGATTACCTACGATCGTGGTGACCGACGGTTGGCCTCCTCCAGCTATAAGTACAGAACGGCGTGAGCCCTTCCAGTCCATCTCTCCCTGCTCCGCCTCTTCTTCTTCACCTGTCCCCCTTGACTCGGCGCGCCCCATGGCGCCCACGAAGAGGTTTTCGTCCGCGGAGAAGGGGAAGGCCCGCCGGGAGGGGCCTGACTCTCCTCCAGCCAAGCGCGGCCGGGGCCGCCCCCGCAAGCATCCCGCGACTCCCGCGAAGACTACCTGAGGCCTCGGCGGAGGTCGCTTCGTCGGTGGGGGGAGATGCGACATGGCCGCACGGCCTCCCCGCCCTTGATTTCATTCTGCGGAGGTGCTGTCGGAGTTCGTCGTCTGGTCGGAGGATCCGGCCGGTACTTGGCTTCAGCTCCCTCGCTTCTTCGCCGGCGAGCTGCCAGCTGGTGCCACGAGCGGGCTCTGGCTCCAGTCGGATGGCTGCTGCAGCAGGGCCTCTCGGGTGGCGGTGGAAGTTTCCGTTGTCGGGAACATGGCGTTGACTCGCGGCTGGCAGACGTTTGCCCGCGCGCGTGGTCTTGGCCAGCGATGCACTCCCCACTTCAAGTTCGATGGCGATGCCACCCTCTTCGTGAGGGTGTTCAGAGGAGATGGCCGCCGTGCTGGGTGCTGCCCCGAAGGTAACGACGACGACCGTCCGCTCATCCTCGGCGACGGCAGCGGCGAAGGCGAGGTCGGGCGTGCGCTCGGCGGCGCCTGCATCTCTTCAAGCTTCGGCGACTCTCCTTCCGACGGAAGCTCCTCCAGTGGCGGCCATGACCAGCCACCGCGTCGTCGTGCTCGCTTCGAGGGGGAAGGTGGATTGTCCCACCACCGCGCCCAGGTGAAGCGTGAAGAGGAGATCGCCTGAGCTCCGGAAGATGACACAAATCTTCTTCTTCGTGTTGTAGACGGTCGGACCGCGCCTATTTTGCCTTATCTGCATAGAGAGAGAAGCATGGAGCCCCGCGGGGGTGTGCTAGACTATTCCTTTTAATTATCATGTTGTTCCTTCTATCTTTGTGCCATGCTATGGTGCTGCATGCTCACGCGTAGGAACAACTTAGCTCGATAGGAGGGACTCGTTGCGGCGCCAGCCTCGGGAGGCTTCAGCCGGAGACCTTGTCACGGGTCTTCGAGGCCTATAAGGAGAAACTTGTCGGAGGGTTAGGTTTCAGCCCCCGGCCGCTGGGAGGGCAAGCTTGAGCCTGGTGTTTGTGTCGTGATGCCCAGGGGGCATTGACTGGGAGGAGTGCTCCCGCTGCGAACCTAGGCCGGGGAACCTCGCGAAATTAAACCAAGCGACGCTCGCGAGGGTGCCCGCGCAGCCTCCCTCGCGAGGGTCACGAAAGGAAAGCAGGTTCAAGCAAAGGGTAAAGACGGAAAGCACGGGCTAGGCGCCGCACAACACTGAAAGCAACTCCAACTAAAGCTTTGAATAAAGAAGAACTAACCAACTGCAGAAAGCAAATGAAAAGCCGCATCCGGCACCTAACCTAGTCTTCGACGTCTTCTCACCAGCGCAGAGCTAAGTGCTGCTACTAGGCGTGGGCGGGAGCCCTCGAGGCCTAGGGCGGCACTCTGGAGACTCCGGGGCGTGTACAGCCCCACTCATTATTACATGAGAGTGTCACGGGCGGCGAGCTTCACAGGCATTGGCCTTCTTCACAGGCACCGGGCCTTTTCTTGAGGGGGGGAGCGAGCTTCATAGGCATTGGCCTTCTTCATAGGCATCGGGCCTTTTCCCAAAAGTGGCAAGCTTCACAGGCATTAGCCTTCTTCACAGGCTCTGGGCCTTTTCCTTAGGCACTGGGCCTTGCTCAAGGGTAGAACCTCCGGAGATGTTGAATGTTCCACGCGTTCGGGATGGGCACCCCCTCCTGGGTCTCCAAGAGAGCGGAGCCGGGCCTGGAAACATGAACAACCTTGAATGGGCCCTCCCACATGGGAGAGAGCTTGTGCAGCCCCTCCCTGGAGAGGACCCGTCTGAGCATGAGGTCCCCTACCTCAAGAGTTCTGGGGCAGATGTTGCGGCAATGGTATCATCGCAGCGCCTATTGATATCTTGCCGCCCGCAGCGCGGCCTCTCGATGGCGTTCCTCCCCCAGCACAAGATCCGTCCCCCGCATGGCGTCCTGCTGCGCCTCGTCAAATGCCAAGACCCGCGCGGAACGACGCCTGACCTCGTGAGGGAGGACGGCTTCATCTCTGTAGATGAGGAAGAACGGGGTTTCGCCAGTCGACTTGGTTGCGGTTGTGCAGATAGACCATAGCACAGACTGGAGCTGGTCGTACCAGCCCCTGCCGCACGCCTCCAGCTTCTTCTTGAAGGTCCTGGTTTTGAGGCCCCTCAGGACCTCCGCGTAGGCTCGCTAAGCCTAGCCGTTGCTCCGGGGGTGTGCTACCGAAGCGTAGCATATCTGCGTTCCAAGGTTAGCACAGTACGTTTTGAAGAGATTGCTGGTGAATTGCGAACCGTTGTCGGTGATGATGCGGTTAGGCACCCCGAATCGGCTCACGAGGCCCCTGATGAACTTGACTGCGGAGCCCGCTGGGATGGTGCGGACAGCTTCCACCTCAGCCCACTTGGTGAACTTGTCCACGGCAACGTAGAGGTAGCGATAGCCCCCTGGCGCCCGAGGGGACGGGCCCAGAATGTCCAGCCCCCAAACCGCGAACGGCCATGAGAGGGGTATGGTCTGCAGGCCCTGAGCCGGCTGATGGATCTGCTTGGCGTGGAATTGGCAGGCTTCACAAGCCTTCACCAGCTCGACGGCGTTGTTGAGTGCTGTGGGCCAGTAGAACCCGCTACGGAATGCCTTGCTGATAACCCACAAGTATAGGGGATCGCAACAGTTTTCGAGGGTAGAGTATTCAACCCAAATTTATTGATTCGACACAAGAGGAGCCAAAGAATATTCTCAAGTATTAGCAGCTGAGTTGTCAATTCAACCACACCTAGAAACTTAGTATCTGCAGCAAAGTGTTTAGTAGCAAAGTAATATGATAGTGGTGGTAACGGTAGCAAAAGTGAAGACAACAAAAGTAACGTTTTTGGTATTTTGTAGTGATTGTAACAGTAGCAACGGAAAAGTAAATAAGCGAGAACCAGTATATGGAAAACTCGTAGGCACCGGATTAGTGATGGATAATTATGCCGGATGCGGTTCGTCATGTAACAGTCATAACATAGGGTGACACAGAACTAGCTCCAATTCATCAATGTAATGTAGGCATGTATTCCGTATATAGTCATACATGCTTATGGAAAAGAACTTGCATGACATCTTTTGTCCTACCCTCCCGTGGCAGCGGGGTCCTATTGGAAACTAAGGGATATTAAGGCCTCCTTTTAATAGAGAACCAAAACAAAGCATTAGCACATAGTGAATACATGAACTCCTCAAACTATGGTCATCACCGGGAGTGGTCCTGATTATTGTCACTTCGGGGTTGCCGGATCATAACACATAGTAGGTGACTATAGACTTGCAAGATAGGATCAAGAACTCACATATATTCATGAAAACATAATAGGTTCAGATCTGAAATCATGGCACTCGAGCCCTAGTGACAAGCATTAAGCATAGCAAAGTCATAGCAACATCAATCTCAGAACATAGTAGATACTAGGGATCAAACCCTAACAAAACTAACTCGATTACATGATAAATCTCATCCAACCCATCACCATCCAGCAAGCCTATGATGGAATTACTCACACACAGCGGTGAGCATCATGAAATTGGTGATGGAGGATGGTTGATGATGACGACGACGACGAATGTCCCTCTCCGGAGCCCCGAACAGACTCCAGATCAGCCCTCCCGGGAGAGATTAGGGCTTGGCGGCGGCTCTGTATCGTAAAACGCGATGATTTCTTCCCTCTGTTTTTTTTTCTCCCTGAAAGCCAATATATGGAGTTGGAGTTGGCGTCGGAGGGCCACCAGGGGGCCCACGAGGTAGGGGGGCGCACCCAGGAGGGGGGGCGCGCCCCCCATCCTCGTGGACAGGGTGTGGGCCCCCGGTCTTCATCTTTGGCGAGGATTTTTTATTATTTTTTCTAAGATGTTCCGTGGAGTTTCAGGTCATTCCGAGAACTTTTATTTTCTGCACAAAAAACAAAATCATGGGAATTCTGCTGAAAACAGCGTCAGTCCGGGTTAGTTCCATTCAAATCATACAAGTTAGAGTCCAAAACAAGGGCAAAAGTGTTTGGAAAAGTAGATACGACGGAGACGTATCAACTCCCCCAAGCTTAAACCCTTGCTTGTCCTCAAGCAATTCAGTTGACAGACTGAAAGAGAAAAAGAAAAACTTTTACAAACTCTGTTTGCTCTTGTTGTTGTAACATGAAAAGCCAGCATTCAAGTTTCAGCAAATATTATGAACTAACCATACTCACAATAACACATAGGTCTCACAATTACTCATATCAATAGCATAATCAACCAGTGAGCCATAATAACAAAACTCGGATGACAACACTTTCTCAAAATAATCATAACATGATATAACAAAATGGTATCTCGCTAGCCCTTTCTGAGACCGCAAAACATAAATGTAGAGCACCTTTAAAGATCAGGGACTGACTAAACATTGTAATTCATGGTAAAAGAGATCCAGTCAAGTCATACCCAATATAAACCAATTATAATGAATGCAAACGACAGTGTGCTCTCTAGTGGGTGCTTTTAATAAGAAGGATGATGACTCAACATAAAAGTAAATGGATAGGCCCTTCGTAGAGGGAAGCAGGGATTTGTAGAGGTGCCAGAGCTCGATTTTGAAATAGAGATAAATTATATTTTGAGCGGCATACTTTCATTGTCAACATAACAACTAAGAGATGACGATATCTTCCATGCTAAACAAATTATAGGCGGTTCCCAAACAGAATGGTAAAATTTATACTCCCCCTCCTCCACAAGCATCAATCCATGGCTTGCTCGAAACAATGAGTGCCTCCAACATTCAACGGGTCCCAGGGGGAGTTTTGTTTGCAATTATTTTGATTTAGTTTGCATAAAGCATGGGACTGGGCATCCCGGCGACCAGCCATTTTCTCGTGAATGAGGAGCGGAGTCCACTCCTCTTGAGAATAACTTGCCTAACACGGAAGATAAGGGCAGCCCTAGTTGATATATGAGCTATTTAAGCATGCAAGACAGAATGTTTATTTGAAGGTTTAGAGTTTGGCACATACAAATTTACTTGGAACGGCAGGTAAATACCGCATATAGGTAGGTATAGTGGACTCATATGGAACAACTTTGGGGTTTAAGGAGTTTGGATGCACAAGCAGTATTCCCGCTTAGTACAGGTGAAGGCTAGCAAAAGACTGGGAAGCGATCAACTGAGAGAGCGACAACAGTCGTAAACATGCATTAAAATTAATTTACACCGAATACAAGCATGAGTAGGATATAATCTACCATGAACATAAATATCATGAAGGCTATGTTGATTTGATTCAACTACATGCGTGAACATGTGCCAAGTCTAGTCACTCAATTCATTTAAGGGAGGATACCATCCCATCATACCACATCATAATCATTCTAATAGCATGTTGGCACGCAAGGTAAACCATTATAACTCATAGCTAATCAAGCATGGCACAAGCAACTATAATCTCTAAATGTCATTGCAAATATGTTTATTTCATAATAGCTGACTCAGGAACGATGAATCATCATATTTACAAAAACAAGAGCGGTTGAGTTCATACCAGCTTTTCTCATCCTAATAAGTCCATCATATATCATCATTATTGCCTTTCACTTGCATGACCGAACGATGTGTATAATAATAAGAGTGCACGTGCATTGGACTAAGCTGGAATCTGCAAGCATTCAACTCAAGAGAGAAGACGAGTAATATGGGCTCTAAGTTAAATAAACAATCATGCATATAAGAGCCACTAAGCATTTTCAATATAGTCTTCTCGACCCCCAAAAGAAAGAAAAGAAAATAAAACTATTTACACGGTAAAGCTCCCAACAAGCAAAAGAAGAACGGGAAATCTTTTTGGGTTTTTCTTTTTAATTACTACAGCAAAGAAATAAACTACTACTAATTTTTTTTGGTTTTTTCTTAAAGTTTATCAAACACACAAGAAGAAAGCAGGAAAAAGAAAATAAACTAGCATGGATATTACAGTGAAAGAGTATGAGCACCGACATCTAGCAATGAGTGTGTGTGAACATGAATGTAATATCGGTGGGAAATACGTACTCCCCCAAGCTTAGGCTTTTGGCCTAAGTTGGTCTATTGCCAGGGATAGCCTGGCGGATACCCGTAGGTGAAGCTAGGGTCGTACTGCGATGAAGAAGACTCTGACTGCCACTGGCTGGCAACCACCTCTGGATCCCAAGAATAAACAGACTGTCATGGAGGCTCATCTTGTGGCTCCAGTTCCGGGGCTGGTGTAGGATTCCGATAGGCTTGAACAGCCACCCACAGAAGGATGTGAGGACCTGCAGACAAGTTAAACAAAGAAGGAGCAGGCAAAGTAATAGTCTCAGGGTGATGTTTATCAAAGTATAATTTATATTTGAGCTCCCCTTCACGACTCTTAACAAGAAAGTCATGCGCTAGCATACTCTTATAATCTAAATAACCAAGGGGCAATGATGTTTCTTCCTTCTCCTCATGTCTAATAGGTATTTCAAAATATTCAGCTAGGCGCGAAGCATAAATGCCTCCAAAGATGGGGCCCTTAGTACGGTTCAGACTTAACCGTCTAGCAACAATTCCACCCATACTAACAGAGTTATTGCGGTGTAAACCATGGAACAAAATAATAATATCAGGGACACTAAGGTTTCCACAGTTCCCGCGACCTATCAAGCAACGACTAGCAAATAAGGCAAACTAGCGTAAAATAGGAAAATGTATGCTAGTAATCCTTGCATTAGAAACCTTCCTGGTTTCTCCCGCAATGATAGTGTTAATAAAAGCTTCTACTTCGTTATGGTGTGGTTCATCTAAGGTGCCCTTAGAGGGTATTTTGCAAACCTCGCAAAATTCAGCTAATGTCATCTCTTTAACAACGTCATATAAATGAAACTCTACTGTTGGAGGTGATTTCTTAGGGAAAAAGTAGAAGTTTTGCACAAAAGTATTTGTGAGTAAGAGATACTGATGACGTTGGTCGCGGAGGAAGTCGATGAGGCCAACATTCTCAATCAATAAATAGAAATCCTCATAAATCATGGCTCTCCTCAAGAAGTCATCGGAAGGCCATTCACACGGCCGGACCTCCGCGGTGCGAGGCAAATTAAATTTGGGCTTCTGCTCTTCTTCCTTTTGTTTTTCCTTTGAGCTTTGGCTCGACGAGCCCCTCAAAAGTCTCTTCATTATTTTCTGAAATAATCTGAATTTTTTAGTAACTTCAAATAAAAGTGAACCAACTTCAATAAAATTGATAGCAACAACTCCCACAAGTGCCTAGAGCCTATACCAAGCATTAGAACTACTTGGAACCATATAAATTTGACATGCAAGCTCAAGAACATGGTCACCTATGCAGCACAAATTTGCAATGAATAAAGCACTAGAACAAAAACTAATTGGACCAATGGAGGAGTCACATACCAAGGAACAATCTCCCCAAGCAGTTTTGCGAGAGGTGCTTTGAGCAAGGAGATCGAAAATCACAGCAACGGGGGCTGGAACTCGTGCTTGAGTTGGTTTTTCGTGTTTGTGTGAGGCAGAGGAAGAAGATGGGTGCAGGGATAAGTGGAGGAGGGCCACCGTGGGCCCATGAGGCAGGGGGGCGCACCCAGGGGGTAGGGCGCGCCCTCCACCCTCGTGGCCCCCGTGGTAATTTTTGCATAGTAAATCCTCAAATATTCCCGAAAAAATCATATTAAATTGGCATGGCATTCTGAGGACTTTTATTTTCGGGATATTTTTATATTGCACGGATAAGTCAGGAAACAAACAGAAAAATACTATTTTACTTTATTTCTACTAAATAACAGGAAATATAAAGAGGGTACAGAAAGTTGTGCTTCTAATTTCATCCATCTCGTGATCATCAAAATGAATCCACTAACAAGGTTGATCAAGCCTTGTTAACAAACTCATTCTGAATAACACGGAACCGGAGAAATTTTGAATAACACTAAGTTACCTCAACGGGGATATGAAAATCCCCAACAATAAGAATATCATACTTTTTCTTGACAGTAGGGAGAGGAAATTCAAAACCTCCAAATATAATCGATGGAATTTTTCCAATAGAGTTGATACTATAAACTTGAGGCTGTTTCCTCGGAAAGTGTACCGTGTGCTCATTACCATTAATATGAAAAGTGACATTGCCTTTGTTGCAATTAATAACAGCCCCTGCAGTATTAAGGAAAGGTCTTCCAAGAATAATAGACATACTATCATCCTCGGGAATATCAAGAATAACAAAGTCCGTTAAAATAGTAACGTTTTCAACTACAACAGGCACATCGTCACAAATACCGACATGTATAGCAGTTGATTTATCAGCCATTTGCAAAGATATTTCAGTAGGTGTCAACTTATTCAAATCAAGTCTACGATATAAAGAGAGGGGCATAACACTGACACCGGCTCCAAGATCACATAAAGCGGTTTTAACATAATTTCTCTTAATGGAGCATGGTATAGTAGGTACTCCTGGATCTCCAAGTTTCTTTGGTATTCCACCCTTAAAAGTATAATTAGCAAGCATGGTGGAAATTTCAGCTTCCGGTATCTTTCTTTTATTAGTAATGATATCCTTCATATACTTAGCATAAGGATTTGTTTTGAGCACATCGGTTAATCGCATACGCAAAAAGATGGGTCTAATCATTTCAGCAAAGCGCTCAAAATCCTCATCATCCTTTTTCTTGGATGGTTTCGGAGGAAAAGGCATGGGTTTCTGAACCCATGGTTCCCTTTCTTTACCATGTTTCCTAGCGACGAAGTCTCTTTTATCATAACGTTGATTCCTTGATTGTGGGTTATCAAGATCAACAGCAGGTTCAACTTCAACATCATTATCATTACTAGGTTGAGCATCCTCATGAACATTATCATTAATATTTTCACTAGGTTCATGTTGATTACCAGATTGTGTTTCAGCATCAGACATAGTGATATCATTTGGATTCTCAGGTGGTTCAGCAATAGGTTCACTAGAAGTTTGCAAAGTCCTATCATTTTTCTTTTTCTTCCTTTTAGAAGAACTAGGTACATCAATATTATTTCTCTGAGAATCTTGCTCGATTCTCTTAGGGTGGCCTTCAGGATACAAAGGTTCCTGAGTCATTCTACCAGTTCTAGTAGCCACTCTAACAGCATAATCATTTTTCTTACTATTCATTTCATCAAGCACTTCGTTTTGAGCTTTAAGTACTTGTTCTACTTGAGTGGTAACCATAGAAGCATGTTTGCTAACAAGTTTAAGTTCACCTCTAATATTAGCCATATAATCACCCAAGCGTTTAATCATAAAGGTATTCTGTTTTAGTTGTCTACCAAAATAAGCATTAAAGTCATCTTGCTTAAACATAAAGTCATCAAACTCATCCAAGCACTGACTATCAATTTTAGTAGGAAGGACTTCAGCTTTATCATATCTATAAAGAGAATTTACCTTTACTACCTGTGTCGGGATATCGGGATCAGGAGGTTCTTCAGTGAATAAGGAATTGAGATCATATACTTCTTCAGCAGGCGGTAAATTAAGACCATCTATTTCTTCAATAGGAGGTAAATTCTTAACATCTTCAGCTTTAATACCTTTTTCTTTCATAGATTTCTTTGCCTCTTGCCTATCTTCGGGACTGAGAAATAGAACACCTCTCTTCTTCGGAGTTGGTTTAGGAATAGGCTCAGTAATTGGCTCTGGAGCTGGCTCGGGAGGTGCCCAATTATTTTCATTTGTCAACATATTATTCAATAGAATTTCAGCTTCATCCGGTGTTCTTTCCCTGAAAAGAGAACCAGCACAACTATCCAGGTAATCTCTTGAAGCATCAGTTAGTCCATTATAAAAGATATCAAGTATTTCAGGTTTCTTAAGAGGATGGTCAGGCAAAGCATTAAGTAACTTGAGAAGCCTCCCCCAAGCTTGTGGGAGACTCTCTTCTTCAATTTGCACGAAATTGTATATTTCCCTCAAAGCAGCTTGTTTCTTATGAGCAGGGAAATATTTAGCAGAGAAGTAATAAATCATATCCTGGGGACTACGCACACAACTAGGATCAAGAGAATTAAACCATATCTTAGCATCACCCTTTATTGAGAACGTAAATATTTCGAGTAAATAAAGGTAGCGCGATCTCTCATTATTAGTAAACAGGGCGGCTATATCATTTAACTTAGTAAGATGTGCCACAACAGTTTTAGATTCATAGCCATAGAAAGGATCAGATTCAACCAAAGTAATTATATCTGGATCAACAGAAAATTCATAATAATCCTTATCGGGAACACAGATAGGTGAAGTAGCAAAAGCAGGGTCGGGTCTCATTCTATCTCTAAGAGATTCTTTACTCCATTTAACTAGCAGCCTCTTAAGTTCGTATCTATCCTGGCAGGCAAAAATAGCTGCAGAAGATTCCGCATCAAAAAGATAACCCTCAGGAATAGCAGGCGTATTTTCATCATCACTCTCATCATCATATTCAGATTCAATAATTTCTCTTTCTCTAGACCTAGCATTTTGTTCATCTAGAAATTCACCAAGGGGCACAGTAGTATCAAGCATAGAAGTAGTTTCATCATAAGTATCATGCATAGCAGAAGTGGCATCATCAATAACATGCGACATATCATAATTTATAGCAGTAGCAGGTTTAGGTGTCGCAAGCTTACTTATAACAGAAGGTGAATCAAGTGCAGCGCTAGATGACAGTTCCTTACCTCCCCTTGTAGTTGAGGGCAAAATAGTAGTTCGATCATCTTTCAAGTTCTTCATAGTGTCCAGCAGATATAAATTCCAAGTGACTCAAAGAATAGAGCTATGCTCCCCGGCAACGGCGCCAGAAAAAGGTCTTGATAACCCACAAGTATAGGGGATCGCAACAGTTTTCGAGGGTAGAGTATTCAACCCAAATTTATTGATTCGACGCAAGGGGAGCCAAAAAATATTCTCAAGTATTAGCAGCTGAGTTGTCAATTCAACCACACCTGGAAACTTAGTATCTGCAGCAAAGTGTTTAGTAGCAAAGTAATATGATAGTGGTGGTAACGGTAACAAAAGTAAAGACAGCAAAAGTAATGTTTTTGGTATTTTGTAGTGATTGTAATAGTAGCAACGGAAAAGTAAATAAGCGAGAACCAGTATATGGAAAACTCGTAGGCACCGGATTAGTGATGGATAATTATGCCGGATGCGGTTCGTCATGTAACAGTCATAACATAGGGTGACACAGAACTAGCTCCAATTCATCAATGTAATGTAGGCATGTATTCCGTATATAGTCATACGTGCTTATGGAAAAGAACTTGCATGACATCTTTTGTCCTACCCTCCCGTGGCAGCGGGGTCCTATTGGAAACTAAGGGATATTAAGGCCTCCTTTTAATAGAGAACCAGAACAAAGCATTAGCACATAGTGAATACATGAATTCCTCAAACTATGGTCATCACCGGGAGTGGTCCCGGTTATTGTCACTTCAAGGTTGCCGGATCATAACACATAGTAGATGACTATAGACTTGCAAGATAGGATCAAGAACTCGCATATATTCATGAAAACATAATAGGTTCAGATCTGAAATCATGTCATTCGGGCCCCAGTGACAAGCATTAAGTATAGCAAAGTCATACCAACATCAATCTCAGAACATAGTGGATACTAGGGATCAAACCCTAACAAAACTAACTCGATTACATGATAAATCTCGCCCAACCCATCACCGTCCAGCAAGCCTACGATGGATTACTCACACACGGCGGTGAGCATCATGAAATTGGTGATGGAGGATGGTTGATGATGACGACGGCGACGAATCCCCCTCTCCGGAGCCCCGAACGGACTCCAGATCAGCCCTCCCGAGAGAGATTAGGGCTTGGCAGCGGCTCCGTATCATAAAATGCGATGATTTCTTCCCTCTGATTTTTTTCTCCCCGAAAGCCAATATATGGAGTTGGAGTTGGCGTCGGAGGGCCACCAGGGGGCCCATGAGGTAGGGGCGCGCCCAGGAGGGGGGCGCCCCCCACCCTCGTGGACAGGGTGTGGGCCCCCTGGTATTCATCTTTGGCGAGGATTTTTTATTATTTTTTCTAAGATGTTCCGTGGAGTTTCAGGTCATTCCGAGAACTTTTATTTTCTGCACAAAAAACAACATCATGGCAATTCTGCTGAAAACATCGTCTGTCCGGGTTAGTTCAATTCAAATCATACAAGTTAGAGTCTAAAACAAGGGCAAAAGTGTTTGGAAAAGTAGATACGACGGAGACGTATCACTTGCCAACGAGGGTTCGTGATGATGAGTGGTGCCCACAGTCTTCATCGTGTATGTCTGCCAACAGCTCCTTCCCTTGCTCCCTGGAAATGCAACGTAAGGACACGTCGTTTGGTCGCTTCTGGTAGAGCTCTCCATCCTTGATGCAGTAGGCCATGGCCTGCCGCGCCACACGCTCCGCGTCCTCCTCCTTCTCCGGCAGGGTCCCTTGCATGAAGTAGTCCTTGAACTCTGCGGTCCAACATCCTTCCTGAGGTTCCAGCGCCAGGAGCAAGCGTGCCCCTGAGGTCGGGCAACAGGACGGGGCTCCCGAGGCAGGCGGCTGAGGGAGCTCCCCTAGGTTGTGTCGTGCTTGATAGTGATGGTGCCGTCGAGGGTTTGAAGAGTCGCTCCTCGAAGAGACCAGGCTCCTGAGGCAGCCTCCTGGACACCCTCTTGGCGATGTCATCAGCCTCTTGATTGGTGCCGCGAGGCACATGCTGCAACCCCAGCCCCCAGAACTGTTTCTCCATCCTGCGAACCTCCGCGAGATAGGCTTCCATGTGCTCGTCCTTCGGCTCGTATACTTTGTTGGAGAAGTTGACGAGGAGATGCGAATCGCCCTTGATGATGAGGCATTTTACTCCCAAGGCGACTGCAGCTTTCAAGCCTGCTATCAGGCCTTCGTATTCTGCTATGTTGTTGGAGACCTTTTCTCCGTGCTAGAAGCAGAGTTGCACGGCGTAGTAGAGCTTGTCGTGAGTAGGAGATACGAGCACTACGCCAGCCCCCACGCCATGTCGAGAGAATGCCCTGTCAAAGTACATGACCCAGTCATCCGGTGCCTCGCTTCCCGAGGAAAGCGACCGATCCTCGCCTGCCTTGAGGCCCGGTGCCTCTGCCCATTCTGCCACAAAATCTGCAAGTGCGGCTCCCTTGATGACTCTGGTCGTGCTGAATTCCAGCTGAAACGCTTGCAGTTCGATGTTCCATTCGGCGACTCTTCCAACTGAGTTGGGGCTCCTGAGTACCCTTTCCAAGGGGTATGCTGAGACAACCTTGATGGGATGGCCTTGGAAGTAGTGTCGCAGCTTGCGTGAAGCCACCAACAGCGCGAGGAGTTTTTGGGGCATGGGGTACGGCGCCCTTGCGTCCCGTAGCACCGTGCTGACAAAGTACACAGGGTGCTCGACGAGGTTGAGGGTGCTGGCGCAGCTCGCGTCCTCCGGAGGTTGAGGCGCCTCCTGAGACGATGGAGCCCCCAGCGCTTGGTCGCTTGGAGAGGCCTCCTCCGCTCCGGGTGCGCTCCCCTGCTGAGGTTGATCCTTTTCGGCTGCGGTCGCGGTCTTCATGAGGCTTTCATGGCTTTGCTCTGCTTCGGCCCGGGCGGCGGCTGCGGCCTTGGTCCGGCGCTCCTCTCTAACCGCCACCAAGGCTGCGCTGGCGGAGTAGGGGGTGGCCGCAAGGTAGAGCACCAGGGGCTCCCGAGGGCGCGGAGCTACCATCACCGGAGGGCTGGTAAGGTACTTCTTGAGATCTTGGAATACCTTGTTGGCCTCTTCAGTCCATTCGAAGGGGCCCTTCTTCATCATCAGCTTGAAGAAGGGCAGTGCTTGCTCCCCCAGCTTGGAGATGAAAGGTCCTAGCGCGGTTACACGCCCGGTGAGCTTCTGCATTTCTCTAAGGTTCTTTGGTGGGCTAATGTCTTCGACTGCCTTGACCTTCTCTGGGTTGGCCTCGATGCCCCTGTGGGACACGAGGAAGCCCGGGAGCTTACCCGAGGGGACTCCAAACATGCACTTCTCCGGGTTGAGCTGCAGGTCCACTTCATTGAGGCTCGCGAAGGTTTCTTCCAAGTCCTGTATCAGGGTTTTTGCCTCCCGAGACTTCACCACAATGTCATCGACATAAGCTTCAGCACTCCTGCCGAGCTGCCGACCTAAGGCGATGTGCATCAGCCGCTGAAAGGTCACGCCTGTGTTGCGCAACCCAAATGGCATGCAGGTATAGCAGTACACTCCACATGGGGTCAGGAAAGCCGTTTTTCCACGTCTTCTACTGCCATCTTGATCTGGTGATAGCCCGAGAAGGCATCCAGGAAGCACAATAGGTCACACTCAGCGGTGGAGTCGACGATCTGGTCGATGCAAGGGAGCGGAAATGGATCCTGCGGGCAGGCCTTGTTGAGGTTGGTGAAGTGGACACACATGCGTTCCTTTCCTCCCTTTTTCGGCACGACAACCGGGTTAGCCAACCAATCTGGGTAGCAGACCTCGCGAATAACCCCTGCTGCCTCTAGCTTGCGGGTCTCTTGGACGATGAAAGCTTGCTTTTCATTGGACTGCCGCCTTGCCTTCTACTTCACGGGGCGCACGTTGGGGCACACGTTGAGATGATGCTCAATCACACCCCTTGGGACCCCTGCTAACAGATCAGGTCCCCATGCGAACACCTTCTTGTTTGTGCGCAGGAACTTCACCAAGGCCTCCTCCTGCTCGGGTTCGAGGTTGGCGCATATGGTGAAGGTGGCGCCAGTGGATCCGTCCTCGTCGACCGGTACCTGCTTGGTCTCCGCCTTGTCTTGGGTGAATAGCTACTTCTTCTTAGACGGTGCAGCCCCCTTGGGCTCGAGGGCGTCAGTGCTGGCAGGCTGCACCACCGCGGCCGTCTTGAAAGCAAGCTTGAGCGCCTGCAGTGCATCCCTTGTGTCTCCGGACACGGTAAGGACGCCGCTGCTCCCGGGCATCTTCATGAGGTTGTACGCGGGGTGAGTTGCTATCATGAACTGGGCCAAGGCTGGGTAGCCGAGGATGGCGTTGTACGGGAGGCTGATGGTGGCGATGTCGAAGTCTATCAGCTCCGTGCGGAAGTTTTCGTGAGTGCCGAAGGTCACCGGGAGGCGGATCTGTCCTAAGGAGCCAGTGGAGCCGCCTCCGACGCCCGAGAAGGGCTTGCTAGGCTGAAGCCGCTCTAGCGGCACGTGGAGGAGGCTGAAGGCCTCCACCGAGAGCACGTTGAGGCCGGCACCACCGTCGATGAGGGTTCTGGTGACGGCCACTTGGCAGATGGTGGGGGTGCATAGCATCGGGAGCACGCCCAAACAGGCGGGGTTGGAGGGGTGATCATCCGAGCTGAAGGTCAGATCGGCCTTGGGCGCCACCCAGCCCGGGGGGGCCTTCTCGGCGCTTGAAGGCGGCGCCGATCTGGCGGGCGAACGGCTTGACGTGGCGGCTCGAAGGTGTTGCCTGTGAGCCGACCAGGAGAGCTGCGACGACCGGGGGCACCAGCGCAGCGTAGTGGGCGAGGAAGAGGCCGCACAGCTTCTCCCAGGAGGCCACAGAAGTCGTTGGCAGGTGGAGCAGCCACATGCGCGGAACGCCGGTGAGGGCCATGGGGAACCAGTTAGCCATGATCCTGTCGTCGCCCCCGGTCTTGAGGACGGCCTCCTCGTATGCCAGCAGGAAAGCCAGCGGATCCGTCGCGACGTTGTAGCGCGGCGACATCTCTGGCTTGAACTTGCGCGGCCACTGCACCTGCCGCAAGGCGGGGTCCAAGGCTCGGAGCCCCCTAGCCCCAGTGCTGGCGTCGGCAGCCGGAGTGGGCGACGCATTGTCCGCCATGAGGGCGAAGCACGGTGTTGATGGGGAGCGGGTCAACGGAAGGGAGAGCTTCGGCGCACCCCTACATGGCACGCCAAATGTTGGATTTCGGGTTCCGGCAGACCCTTGAGGTTCAAACTCTGGGGTGCGCACGAAGATCTTTCCCCTACCAACTCACGTCTCAAAGCCTCGCAAGGAATCTAGGCTAGAAAGAAGAACACACAAGGGACACGAGGTTTATACTGGTTCAGGCCACCATTGTGGTGTAATACCCTACTCTAGTGTGTGGTGTGGTGGATTGCCTCAGGGGCTGATGATGAACAATACAAAGGGAGAACAGCCTCGCGAGGGGCTGTTCTTGGGCTGGTGCGATGAACTGCTTGGGTGAGTTCAGTCGCCTCTCTCTCTCTAGTCTACCCAAAAACTCGATGCCTACTCTGTGGTGGCTAGCTCTATTTATAGAGGGAGACCCTGGGCCTCTTCTCAAATAATGAGCGGGAAGGGCGCCAACAATTGGCCATTTTAAAGGGGAACATCTAGTACACTTATCCTGACTAAAGTTGGTCTTCGACCGCCAAAGACTCTGACGGTGACGCCGTCCTGGGCTCCAGATGACCTCCATCCTGCCGTTCTGCTGGTCTTGGTCTTGTTGCACCGAAACGGTAACCTTTGCCTGATGCCTTAGCCTGTGCTTGCCCCCTTTGCACCAAAGGGGAAACAAGGACACTGCGCAGGTCGGCGCCCGCCTGGCGCCCTCCTGGTCTCGATCGTCATGGCTTGTGTCAGGGCACCTCACGAGGTACCCTGACTTGATCTCTCCGCCTCCTCGCGAGCCCGCCTGATGAGACTGCTCCTGAGGAAGCTTCCTGTCATCCGTCCCGCAAGGCCTGGCCCCTCGCGAGGGTCTTGAGCTTGAGCTGATGAAGCTGGGCTGCACCGGGCCTCCGCTTGAGCCACGCCGCAGGCCGCAGGCAGGCAAGTCTGGGGACTCCTATTCCCAGAACGCCGACACCTGCCGCCACAAGTGCTCCACGCCACCAGTAGTGCATGTTCCGGGTCACAAAATTTTACCACCGGAGAGGAGTCTCGCTGGCGAACGCACCTCCGCTACTCGCGTGCACTTGAACTTACCTACCGCCGCCAATACACAGCCCAAGCTCTATGCCGCCACCGAGGAACGTTGACATTTGATACCAGTTTGTCTGGATCAAATAACTAAGAACAAGATGCACCCTAATTCAAATGACGATGAACTCCCGATTCGGATACCCTTCTATCAATTGGGGATAAGAACTAGGGTTTTCAGTTTACTCAATACATTGGATGCCTTCTCCCTCGCATGCAGGTGAGATATAAAGGAGCTTACAACTAAGGGAGAAAGGAGAATAAAGTAAAGTGACTAGCTGGCGGTGAAGTACTCCCTCTGTCTCTAAATATAAAGCATTTTTGCAATTCGGGACACATGTATTAACTCTTTATGGTAAATGGTTGGTGGTTCAATATGGATCGTCCATCTCGTATCTTCGCTCTTGACCGTTGGATCTTCATTATTGTCGCTGAATCGGCACAAAGCAAATAATATGGCATTGAATTCAGTATAGAGTGCTGACAATAGCCTCCACCTCCCGCCTCGTCTCCATGTCCAAATAGCTCTTATCCCACCGCTCACATTTTCCACTCCCTCACCGTCACCATGCCACTTCCCGCGCAACTGCATCGGGCGCCACTTTCGAAGGAGGAGGAGCGGATCCTGGATGAAGAGGCAGTGGAAGAGCAGACCGACCTCTTTGCCAAGGAGGAGGAAGAGGAATGCCTTTACCCGCCGGAGGTCGCGAAGAAGGATCCAGTCGTTCATGAATGGTCGGATTGTACCCGGCAAAACCCCCAAATGATAAGTTACACGCGTGTGACATGAAGTAACACCGCCCTGGCGTTTTTACAACTAAAATTGCCATACAAAAATAAAATAAACCCCCAAAATACTGAAACTTAGGCTGCGTTTGGCAGCAAAGTTTTTTCAATGTTTTCTGAGAATACCGCGGTTTCTGAAAAAGACCAAGGTTTTGGATACTTTGCTGCGTTTGGCATCAGAAAAAACCGAAGTATTGTAAACCACGGTATGCCAGAAACCAACATATTTTTGCGGTATCTGGAAAAGAGGCCCCGACCTCTTTTTTTCAAACAGAACGGAGAGAAATCATCGGGGAGATCACGGTGACGTTGCCGTCTACGTCGAGATAAGAATACCAGCTGCGATCCCATCCTATTTTCCCTCTTTCTGTTATGGTAAACTCCTGGTTATAGGCAATCTCATCCTATTTACGAGTAGTAGGTCTCTCAGGTTCTTCTTCTAGCCGGCGTCCCGTGCGAGTCTCGTCTCCTCTCTGCAGTGCCATGAGCGAATCAAGCTCTCCACCACGGAAAAAAGGTATGAGCTTGTCTATGCCCTACAATTTTCGTCCTTAAATTATCTGTCCAGTCTGACCGTAACACTGTCGCAGGAGCTAGCATATAGATTAGAGATCATACGGCCAGATGGGATGACGGCACTGATTAGTTTCATGTGATCTTGCACGCTTATCCTTGATTAATGTTATAGATGCAGCAGATTATAGATGCTAGCTAGCTAGCCGATTCAGTATGAATGGCGCACGTACACGCACAAAGAATTTAGGATCGGCTAGAAGTACAGGCATGTATATAGACATATAATGGCAACACGCTCCTAAGATTACTTCAATCTAGTTGACTCCTCCTAGGATGGTTTTACTTCAATCTAGTTGACTAATTAACTGAAGTTGTCATACGCTCTTGATCAATAATGTACCTCCTATTTAAATTAGTCCAGCCATTGAAAGCCAGCTGATCGATCTGTTTCTTGAGCTTGTGTAGTTTGCATAGTAGTACACAAATCTGACCCGACATGCAAAGATGGTCCATTTTACTCAGCGTGTAACTAGACTCCTATTGAGTTGGTGCATCATCTTTTGTTTACTGACACATCTTATTGTTTTGTTGTAATTATCGGTACATCTTTATTTAACTATAATGAACGCTTGCAGGGCCAAAACAGGACAGAGCTACATGGAATAATGGTCGCACTATTTTTTTTGTGTCAATGATGAAAGAGTGTGCAGATGTGGGAAGGTACCATGGCCAAAGTGGGTGGACCAAGGAAGGATGGCAAGCTATGAAAAACCGCCTTAATGAGAGGCCTCCTGGAGCTAATTTCACTGTTCAACAGTTGAAAGATAGAGAGCAAAGGTTGAAGAAGGAACTTAATGTTGTCAAGTCTATTGTAGAAAAGAGTGGTTTCGGTTGGGATCCTCATAACAAAGTGCCAACGACTATAGATGAAAAATGGACAGAGCTACAAGCGAACATCGCAAGTGGAGATACAAACAATTCCCGTATTATGATGTTTTATATGAAATTTACGAAGTTATCTTTCTGACGATGATAAAAAATACAAATTTCTCCTGTCATATTATGTATTACTTACATCATTTCTACACAGGTCAAATGGAAGAAGGAAAGAATTGCAAAAGGACAACCGATGGTAATGAAGAGAGGTACAATAATGTGTCCCATTTTCCTGAACATGGAAGTTATACTGATGATGTTTTGAGGGCTGCCGGTATGAATTCTCCTGAGGCAACACTATCTGCTCCAGGATCATCAATGCCAGAATATGAGTTGGGCAGAGATATATATGGGGATGATGTTGACTTATCATATGGTGAATATACATAACCTCTAGGGAGTAATCAAATTCATGCTTCAGCAGTAGAAGATTTAATGAGTGTGGATTCACCTCAAAGGAAGAGGCTTCGGAACTCTAAAGGATCTGATGACGGAAGTGAGAAAAGTAAGGGGAAAAAAGGAACGGACACTATGTTGGCCAACTTGGTTTCTGTGAGGGAGGAAGAAATGCAAACTTATAAAGAAATGAAGACGAAGCAAATTGATAGATACAAGGAAATCAAGATGGCACAAATGGAAAGGAATGATCCGAAAAATGATCCATATGGCATGCCAAACTGCATTCAGAAACTTAAGAATTTGGGACTCACACCAAATGATCAACACAAGATGATCAACCATCTCAAAGCAGATATGCTAAACCGTCAAACATTCATGGAAGTGGAGGATGATGTTCTATCCGTGATTATCCAAGAAGTTGTTGCCCCGCGAGTCTGAAGGATACCGAAGTAGGATAAATTTTATTTAATCATTACCAGTCCATTTATTCATCATTATGTTCCATGAATTAGGATCATGTATCTTTCTATTCTGAATAAGGGAAGCACAATAACTCTGTTGAATTTTATTTATTTATTCCTCCCGCACAATGCTGATATTTATTTTAATCATGACACTTCCAAAGTACCACAAAAATATAGTAAGAACAAATGAATTTATTTTATTCTTGACACTTTTCAACTAAAAACAAAAGGATGAAAACAAATGAACTTCAAGCAGTATTTCTTCTATTCAGCCTGAGATAGTCTTGGTAGTCGTTCCACATCGCATCGGCTATTTCATCCCTTTTTGTGATACCTAGTGCACGCCGCTCATTGGGAGAATGTATATCATTTGTATACTGCTTATCTCCACTTGGAACATCAATTATTTTTATTGGATCAATCTCTGATTCAACTTGGTCCAACCATTGTTCGCCGCCCTCATTATTGGAAATAAAATTGTGAAGAGCACAACATGCTATCGCTATTTCTGCTTGGGAGTCGATGGGGTATTGCGAGGCACACTTCAGTATGGGAAAACGCTTCTTCAGTACTCCAATGATACGCTCAACATGATTACGAAGTTGTGCATGCCTCAGATTGAATAGCTCTCGAGAGTTTTGTGGGTGCTGATTGCATTTTGCTTGCTCCACCAAATGGTACCTTACATTGCGATAAGGGACGATGAAGTTAGGCGTATTCGCATAACCCGCATCCACCAAATAAAACTTTCCTTCAGGGACATAGAAATTATTTTGAAGAACATATTGTAGCACTCGAGCATCAGAAGCTGGACCTTCCCATCCGCTACTAATATGGACGAAATGATTATCAAAATCACATGCAACCATGACATTTTGTGACAATGTTCCTTTTCTGTTACGATATGGATCTGGTCTTTCAGAGATATGCTAATTGGAATATGTGTCCCCTCTATTGCTCCAATACAATCCTATAAAAAAATAATTAAGATGAGAAATTTGTATCTATATTGATGCATAACTTTGAATGGTTACAATGTAAATTATAATACCTTGAAATACGGCATAAATTTTGTATTGCTTGCAACTTTCAAAGGAACATTGACTGGAGGCAATTGTACTACACTTCCAGACAATATCATGAGTGCATTCAACACAATATTGAAGTAGCGACTTATAGTCTCACCACTGTGCTGAAATTGCCCTTGGAGTGTACGATTGGTTGCATTCTTGGAAACAGCATATAGAAATATGCCTACCTGTTCCTCCACCGAGACAAAATTTGTATCTCTTAGATGGCATCTCTCTCGAAGGCACTGGACCAAATTACGAAAAATGTACTTCTCCATCCGAAAATCTCATTTGCATCTCAACTCATGACCCTCTAGAACTTCTCGCACGTATCGATCTCCCGTAAGGATGGATGTATGAATACGTCTGTGACTGACCGAGCTTCTATCACTAGCATACAAAGCTTGGATGATGGCCAATTCATCATCTTCTCTACGTTTGCGCGTCAAAAAAATTACCCAACATTCTGATTGACAATATAACACACCTACAAAAATGTGCATATGACATCTCAGGCATACACTAGATCCCCAAACAAAAATGATTGATACCTTGCCGTAGATCACAATCATAAAGCAGGAGCAACTTGTTGTGTGAAGACTAGAATATCTTGTAATTGTGTGTTCCTTTAAAACGGGATATATATAGGTGGATTAGTTAAGCTTTCAGTGCCAGCAGCCCATGCAAAGGCCATGCATGGATGAAGGATGGACATATTCTAGATCAGCTGACGCGCATGTAGGTGCATGAGAGATAGTCATATTTTACAGATCTTAGTATCTAGCTAGATCGAGTCGGACGTCTGCATGGTGGCTGCATGCAGCCAGCCGCCGTTAACAACTGCTAATTACTCAGTCATCCACTCCAAATACTTGGGTCAAAACTTTGATAAGACAGCACCAGCCAAACACATGTAAAACTGAGAAAACTTTGCTTTAAAAAAAAACTGTGGTATTCTTTGGCCATCCAGGAGAATACTCTGGTTTTCAATTACCACATTTTAAAAAATACTTTGCTGCCAAACTAGGCCTTATCATCCAAACAAAAAGTTGTCATGCTTCACAACTAAAGTTGACATCTTCACATAATTAAATTTGCCATAAAAAAGTCAGAGCGAAATTGTGGCCCTTATCAGGGTAAAAAAACAGTTTTGCTAAACCACATCTAGATGTGTCCTAACTCTTATGTATTGCAATCTAAGGCCCATGACATTGATTTTGCATCCCTCAAAAAAGAAAAAAGACATTGAGTTTACATGTAGATTGTGCAAGCATTTTCATTAGTCCTTTTTCTTTTCCTTTCTAGTTTGATTGAGTCACTTAGATGTACAACCAGAGCAGGACAGGAAAAAAAGTTGGTTGGATTGGAAACTCTTTTTTTTCGAGGGTACGCAAATTGCGTACCTTAGCTTTATAGAAGAAGAGAAATAAGACATACAGCCACGTCTACCACTCGCTGCGAACAACGAAGGCGACCAACTCCACACCCGAATCGTACAAGGACAACCAAACACAACAACACAACTACGACACAAAAAGCCTACCCAACACCAAGCCCCTCGCCGCGTCTCGGTCGACTCCGAAGTCCTCCAAAGAACAGCAACTCCAGCTTCCTTGGATTAGCCGGCGACGGCCGTACATGGCGCCGGAGGAGAAAGATCCGGGTAGCGGTGAACACCGGAGGAGCGCATCATGGGACCTCGAGTCTCCCAGCACATTGCTCCCAACAGAGTAACAACCTCAAAGACGTGGCCATCATGCCGATCCTACGAATCAAGGCTTTCGCCCCGGAGACAGCTGCCGATACGTGGACGCGAGGAGGATGGCGTTGCACTAGGCGAAGCCTCCAGGAAGGTGAATGACACCCGCAGGTGCCATCAACGCCGGTCCGGTCATAACCGAACAGGATTTTCATCCGTGGCGCTGCACATCTCCACGCCTCCAAGATTCCGGCCGGTCTCGATGTGACGCCCCCGATTCAATCGTACACTAATCATGCACGCAATTGTGTACGATCAAGATCAGGGACTCACGGGAAGATATCACAACACAACTCTAAAACATAAATAAGTCATACAAGCATCATAATACAAGCCAGGGGCCTCGAGGGCTCGAATACAAATGCTCGATCATAGACTGAAGCAACAATATCTGAGCACAGACATAAGTTAAACAAGTCTGCCATAAGATGGCTAGCACAAACTGGGATACAGATCGAAAGAGGCGCAGGCCTCCTGCCTGGGATCCTCCTAACTACTCCTGGTCGTCGTCAGCGGGCTGCACGAAGTAGTAGGCACCTCCGGTGTAGTAGGGGTCGTCATCGACGGTGGCGTCTGGCTCCTGGACTCCAGCATCTGGTTGCGACAACCAGGTAGAAGGGAAAGGGGAAAAGAGGGAGAAAAGCAACCGTGAGTACTCATCCAAAGTTCTCGCAAGCAAGGAGCTACACTACATATGCATGGGTATAGCCATATCGGTGGACTGAACTGCAGAATGCCAGAATAAAAGGGGGATAGCTAATCCTGTCGAAGACTACGCTTCTGGCAGCCTCCGTCTTGCAGCATGTAGAAGAGAGTAGATTGAAGTCCTCCAAGTAGCATCTTCAAGTAGCATCTCCAAGTAGCATCTCCAAGCAGCATCGCATAGCATAAACCTACCCGGCGATCCTCTCCTCGACGCCCTGTAGAAAAGAGATCACCGGGTTGTCTGTGGAACTTGGAAGGGTGTGTTTTATTAAGTATCCGGTTCTAGTTGTCATAAGGTCAAGGTACAACTCCAAGTCGTCCTGTTACCGAAGATCACGACTATTCGAATAGATTAACTTCCCTGCAGGGGTGCACCAACTTACCCAACACACTTGATCCCATTTGGCCGCACACACTTTCCTGGGTCATGCCCGGCCGCGGAAGATCAACACGTCGCAGCCCCACCTAGGCACAACAGAGAGGCCAGCACGCTGGTCTAAACCTAAGCGTGCAGGGGTCTGGGCCCATCGCCCATAGCACACCTGCACGTTGCGTACGCGGCCGAAAGCAGAACTAGCCCCCTTAATACAAGAGCAGGCTTACGTTCCAATCCGGCGCGCGCCACTCAGTCGCTGGCGTCACGAAGTGCTTCGGCTAATACCACGACGCCGAGTGCCCATATCTTTCCCACGTAGTTGATTAGTGCGTATAGGCTCGTAGCCAACTCAGATCAAATACCAAGATCTCGTTAAGCGTGTTAAGTATCTGCGAACGCCGAACAGGGCCAGGCCCACCTCTCTCCTAGGCGGTCTTAACCTGCCCTGTCGCTCTGCCACAAAGATCCACACAGAGGGCCGTCGGGACAAAGGTCCTTTCAGCCCCCAATCCGTGAATCACTCGCGGGTACTCTTCGAGCTGACCCGACTTTAGTCACCATCTGTAAAGTATGTATGCATGTATAGAATATACCCGTGATCACCTCCCGAGTGATCACGGCCCAATAGTATAGCAAGGCAGACTGACAAGAATGTAGGGCCAATGATGATAAACTAGCATCCTATACTAAGCATTTAGGATTGCAGGTAAGGTATCAACAGATGTAGCAACAATGTCAGGCTATGCATCAGAATAGGATCAACGGAAAGCAGTAACAGGCTACACTACTCTAATGCAAGCAGTATAGAAGAGAATAGGCAATATCTGGTGATCAAGGGGGGGGGCTTGCCTGGTTGCTCTGGAAAGAGAGAGGGGTCGTCAACTCCGTAGTCGAACTGGGCAGCAGCAGCGTCGGTCTCGTAGTCTACTGAAGAGAAGAGGGGGAAGAAACAATAAATACAGTGCAAACATAAGCAAGACGACGCAAGACATGACAAAGAGCGGTGCTAGGTGTGTCCTAACGCAGTATGAGGTGATGCTGACGAAGGGGGAAATCATCCGGGAAAGTATTCCCGGTGTTCCGTGTTTTCGGGCAGAGGAGCCGGAGGGGGAAAGTTGCGAGTTCGATAGGTTAGGGGTGTGTGGCGGACGAACGGACTGCGTATCCGGAATCGTCTCGTCGTTCTGAGCAACTTTCATGTTGAAAATATTTTAATCCGAGTTACGGATTAAAAGATATGATTTTCTAAAGATTTTATTAATTTCTGCTATTTAATTAATTATTTAAATTAATTCGAAAATAAATTAATGACATCAGCATGATGTCATGCTGACGCCAGCAGTCAACAGAGTGTTGACTGAGTCAATCTGACGTGTGGGACCCAGCTGCCATTGACTGTTAACTAACCTAACAGATTAATTAACTAAACTTAGTGATTAGGTTAATCTACTAGGATTAATTAAGTTAATTAATTCTTTAATTAATTAACTAATTAATATTTCAATTATTTACTTATCTATAATTTTTTTTAAATCCCTTTTTTTTTAGTTCTGGGCGTGGGCCCCGTTTGTCATAGGCCCATAGGGCTTAGTGGATTCGGGCGCCGGTGAAACGGGGCAGAGCCCCGGGTGGGCGGGCGCCGGGCGCCCGACTGGCGCTGCGGGTGCCGGCGGTCACAGAGCCGGCCAACGAGGGTGTCATGGCCGCGGCGAGGTCAGTGGCCGGAGTGGCCACGGGCGGCAGCGGCCGCCGCAGCAGTGGACGGCTGCGGGCGCGGTTAGGCGCGGTTGGGATCCCGCGTGAGGGGCGAGCAGGGGA
>NC_041387.1:365052845-365060227 GCF_002162155.2 Triticum dicoccoides | reverse complement strand
GGTTGCTCCTTTTTTTTCTTTTTCTTTTTTTTTCCTTTTGTTTTCTTTTTCCCTTTTCTTTTATTTAATCTTTTCGGTTTTATTAAATTATTTCAATTTTGTAGAATGTGAGAACAACACCTAAATATGGTATGTTAAAGATACCACTGCCACATTAATTTGGACAGCTAAATAAAATAGTTTAATATTTTACAAAATACAAAAGGCATTTACTTAATTTCTTTTGCTGCTGTTTTATTTACCTTTGAGCATTTAAACATTTTATAAAAATGTGTTTACTCCACCATAATTAACTTTGTAATATTTGACAACCCCCGAACATTTTAGTTTTAATTTTTGAAAACTTTTATCGCCATCATAATTTTGAATTGAATTTCGAAACCGTTTTGAACTAACTCGAGATTAGCAACTATAATCGAGGTGACGTGGCAACACTAGAAGAGGATCACTGTAGCTTAATTACCCGGGCGTCACAATTCTCCTCCACTACAAGAAATCTCGTCCAGAGATTTAAGAGGGGGGCTAGGGGGGAAAGGTCTGGTTACGAAATCCTAACGAATCTTCTCGTCTTTGGTTGCTCTCCTCGAAGAGGTGGATCCATAGCGTTGATGACTTCACTCCTATGCCTCAATGCATCATGATGAAATCGTCGTCCTTCCTTCAGGATCTCCATCATACTTAAGAAAGAACAAAGGGGGGGCATTCCGGGGGAACGAACCTCTGCAAGGTTGATTATCTGGTCAATAACACAGGAAAGGTGGTGGGAAGTAACTCCCGAATTCAAACTAAAGAAAGTATCGAGAGCAAAGTACGGAGGTACCATGAGAAGTTTCGAGCGGGTAGGCAATCGTTCGATGCCTGAAACAAAGGATGAAAGGGGTCCAGAGCAACGAGAATAAGTATTGCATCTGATACCAGAATAGATCGTCTCTAGGAAGGTGGTTGGTGATCTTCATACGAAGAAAATCGTGAGGAATAACTTCGAAGATATGGGTGTGCCGGAGAGTCAGGTTTCGATCCTGTGGAACTGTGGGTTATGGGCCCACCATGTGGTTTTTATTATTATTATTATTTTATAGGAGCAGTGACATCTTTCACGGTCATGATAGCAAGGCATGTCAGAGAGTGCCATGTCAGTTATGTCGGCAACAACGTTGGTACCAAGGGCGAGGGACGAAGAGAACCACCTTCCTGCTCGTTGAACGAGGCGGACCAATAGGCAAAGTTCTCGTCCATCGGCGGTTACCGGAAGTCATCAACAGTAGAAACAGGGTTACACCAGACAGGAAGGTACACCGAGGTGTTTACCTAAGCAGGGGATTACCGTGCTCGGTTAAGTAGTTTACAAGAAAGTTGGAACAAAACAACGGGAAGGAAAATGTGCTTAAACACGTATATTAGGGGTATATCCTTCCCAAGGACAAGCAGAGCAAGATATCCATGACAGGATATTAGGTAGAAAACTCCTTAGGTAGGGGAGAGAAATTTCATGACATTACCCATACAACGGTGTTTGGATAATTGAGCAGGAAACATTTAGCATTGGGCTTCAAATGTTCTTGTTGAAAATCAGAGTATCACAGACATGCTTCGAGATAGCATTGACATGGTCTTCAAGCAAAGGCCGGTTTTAGATACTCAATGGATCCATCAGGAACAGTTTATAACATAGGTCTTACAATTTCCTCCAAGAAGAATGGTTATCCTTGCAAATAAACCATAATGATAGGTCCTCCAGCCAGGGGGGGGGGTGCTAGGCATGACATCCTGTTACCAGGTCATCAAAGGGCCAACAACATAACTCTTGGAAAGTTGTCCCAACCATCATATCTGACTGAGATTCAAATCTGATTGGTGTAATGATACCTCAGACTCAGGATGTCCGAGAATAAAAGGTGCAACACAAATAGACGAAATGACATTTCAGGATTCTCAGGAAATGAACTATGGGAGTGGGTTCCTGAAACAATAGTTCATCATTAAACCAAGGAGAGGAGGAGGTGGCTGATGGGCTCGGCGATAATCCATCGAGATTCCCGACAAGATGGATTTCCACAATTATGTGAACAAGGAGATAACATTTGTCAGATCAAATGGTATAATGATGTATGCTCAAGGAAACATACTCAATTAAACATTGGTTGAAAGGTGCACCCGAATATGGGTTGGGTCGCATGATCAATGTTAGAGTGGTGACTTGACGAACAAAAGAATTAGAATGAAACTCGACCATTACTTCAAAGCAATAGGGTTGCTAGAAGTTTTGAATTCACACCTCATAGTTCAATTGTCGGTATTCCGGTTAGAAACAACACGGGTACCAAGAAAGAATGGTGAGGGTGAGAAGTATCACCATACCAAGAATTCTTAAGAGGTGGAGTAATCCTCACGACCTTCTTGACATAAAAGATGGTAATACTCCATGGTAAAGAAAAACAAATGCTAGGTAGCAAGGAACTCGAGGTATAACACAGAACACAAACAAGTTTTTGTTGGAGGGAACGCAATAAAGAGGTCGATGACACACAAATCATCAAGGGCAAGGATGGTATTTCTCATCATTAATTCAATTGATATCCTGGAAGAGCATCAGAATGTAGATGGTGATCATGACACATTTGTCGAGAGATTCCACGAAGATGTAATCGATCCGCGATCACACCAAGTCAAAAGAATGATGAAGCATGAGGTTATTGGAACCATAGGTACGACACAAACTTGAAATCAAGATTGTTGTTCAAGGCGAACTGATATGACGAGGAAGATCGACGTAAGCTTAGCTCATTGTCAAAAGTTGTGCTCCGGGATTAAGGACCAGGTAGCACAGTTAAAATTTAGCATGGTAATGATATGGCCGATCAGGCTAGGAATGACATGATCGGGTACAAACTCGTAAGTAAAGAATATTAGTAAGAGTTGTTGAACCGTAATGCGGACTCGGTTCAGTTATCGGTGTCTCTGAGTGTTTAATAACTCAGAGCCCATGAAAAATTGTAATCAGTGAGTATGTAGTACTTGATGAAGAACTCATAGGAAGTTATGCAGTTCCAAGATAATCTCGAGATACCATGGGGTAATACTCGACGACAGATCAAAGTAGAGGTTGTACCGGGGTATTGATCCACAGAAGACAAGTGCTTACACTTGCATTGAAAATGGTATTTAAAGGAGAACATGGTCGGAACCATGATTGTAAAAGGCCATACCCCAGATATAAGATGAACTTATATCAAGGGAATAATTAATTTTAAAAGAAGCTTCGATGAGAAGATGTACATCGGGTCCATGGGCATGAACACAAAGTTCAAGGTCGACTCCCACTTCTCCAATGCATAACCTTTCATCCACTTCTCGCGTGCGATTAAGTTGCAGTGTTGAAATTTTATCTGGCAAAGCACCAGAAGAGTATGACTCGTGAAAACTTTCGGGTTCACACGGTCTAGAGAAAGCATATGTTCAACCCTTAGTGGCTTCTTAGAAACATATACCACAAGTTTCAAGAGTAAATAACACAAGCCCGAAAGCAAAGTATGGTTGGCCAAGCGGAGGATACAACTTAACAAAGGCATTAGGTATCAGGGGAAGAACTCACAAAGTGATCAAATGTGAAGGACACTGTCGGATAATAATCCATCAGTGGATATGGCGATCCAAAATGGGGCTGATATGAGTATCAATACCCAATCAGAGGAAGAAAGATTGCAAATGCATCAGTTTATAGAACAGCTGAATAGTTCAACGCTTAATTAGCAAAGTAATTATGATTTTCAAATCAAGGGATCAGGAGCAAATGCTCTGATCAAGAATGGATAAGCTGAAGAGAATTAGGGATACAATCAACAACAATTGGACTGGTCGAGAACCAATTCCAGTTAAAAGAATGGCAGCTCAGCCGGAAAGGTAATTTATAAGGATCAGTGAGGATTGCGCGTATGCGCAAACATATTGAGTCAATAGACCCAAAATGATAATGACAAGGAATGTCAATAAGACTACGAGACTTATGGGATTAACCATAATGCGAGCAAGCAAGAATTTCAAGAGCCAAAGGCTCCAAAGGATTTCGGAAGATCGAATAGTATTTTGAAGACTTTTGTGAAACTCATGAACAACTGGGGATGAGCGGATACTCGATAAGTGCAATAATTAACCGTAGGGGTATTCAGGTGATAAAGAACAGCAAGGCAGTAAGCTCAAAGGATTATCAAAACAACGACGAGTTTTTCAGGTTATCTTGTAATAACAAGACCAACTGGGGATGAATGTAAGAATAACAACTGCAAGTAGTTATCCATAAGGGTTTGCGGTGGAAGGGGAATTGCAAACGCGATGAACACAAGTTCTCGGGTTAACAGCAGAGAGTATCTTCAGGGTCTTCTGGTGCAGCAGACGATCATCAGTAACAAGGGACTCTCCGGGTGAAAGTGATAACGAGATCCTATTGTTAGATTTAGTAAACTTCATTTAATCTGAATAGAGGAGAGATCAGAGTCCCAGAGTAAAGGTCGAGGAGTAAAAGATCCTACTACCATCCAATGGCGACGTGTGCCCATAAGACACATAGCCATGTTAGTAAAAGTTTTGCAATGTCTAGACTCGACTTCGGCCAAGGAGTTGGAAGGGGGATTCCTACAGGCAGTTGGCTCTGATACCAACTTGTGACGCCCCCGATTCAATCGTACACTAATCATGCACGCAATTGTGTACGATCAAGATCAGGGACTCACGGGAAGATATCACAACACAACTCTAAAACATAAATAAGTCATACAAGCATCATAATACAAGCCAGGGGCCTCGAGGGCTCGAATACAAATGCTCGATCATAGACGAGTCAGCGGAAGCAACAATATCTGAGCACAGACATAAGTTAAACAAGTCTGCCATAAGATGGCTAGCACAAACTAGGATACATATCGAAAGAGGCGCAGGCCTCCTGCCTGGGGTCCTCCTAACTACTCCTGGTCGTCGTCAGCGGGCTGCACGAAGTAGTAGGCACCTCCGGTGTAGTAGGGGTCATCATCGACGGTGGCGTCTGGCTCCTGGACTCCAGCATCTGGTTGCGACAACCAGGTAGAAGGGAAAGGGGAAAAGAGGGAGAAAAGCAACCGTGAGTACTCATCCAAAGTACTCGCAAGCAAGGAGCTACACTACATATGCATGGGTATATGTGTAAAGGGCCATATCGGTGGACTGAACTGCAGAATGCCAGAATAAAAGGGGGATAGCTAATCCTGTCGAAGACTACGCTTCTGGCAGCCTCCGTCTTGCAGCATGTAGAAGACAGCAGATTGAAGTCCTCCAAGTAGCATCTTCAAGTAGCATCTCCAGGTAGCATCTCCAAGCAGCATCGCATAGCATAAACCTACCCGGTGATCCTCTCCTCGACGCCCTGTAGAAAAGAGATCACCGGGTTGTCTGTGGAACTTGGAAGGGTGTGTTTTATTAAGTATCCGGTTCTAGTTGTCATAAGGTCAAGGTACAACTCCAAGTCGTCCTGTTACCGAAGATCACGGCTATTCGAATAGATTAACTTCCCTGCAGGGGTGCACCAACTTACCCAACACGCTTGATCCCATTTGGCCGCACACACTTTCCTGGGTCATGCCCGGCCGCGGAAGATCAACACGTCGCAGCCCCACCTAGGCACAACAGAGAGGCCAGCACGCCGGTCTAAACCTAAGCGCGCAGGGGTCTGGGCCCATCGCCCATAGCACACCTGCACGTTGCGTACGCGGCCGAAAGCAGAACTAGCCCCCTTAATACAAGAGCAGGCTTACGTTCCAATCCGGCGCGCGCCACTCAGTCGCTGGCGTCACGAAGTGCTTCGGCTGATACCACGACGCCGAGTGCCCATATCTTTCCCACGTAGTTGGTTAGTGCGTATAGGCTCGTAGCCAACTCAGATCAAATACCAAGATCTCGTTAAGCGTGTTAAGTATCCGCGAACGCCGAACATGGCCAGGCCCACCTCTCTCCTAGGCGGTCTTAACCTGCCCTGTCGCTCCGCCACAAAGATCCACACAGAGGGCCGTCGGGACAAAGGTCCTTTCAGCCCCCAATCCGTGAATCACTCGCGGGTACTCTTCGAGCTGACCCGACTTTAGTCACCATCTGTAAAGTATGTATGCATGTATAGAATATACCCGTGATCACCTCCCGAGTGATCACGGCCCAATAGTATAGCAAGGCAGACTGACAAGAATGTAGGGCCAATGATGATAAACTAGCATCCTATACTAAGCATTTAGGATTGCAGGTAAGGTATCAACAGATGTAGCAACAATGTCAGGCTATGCATCAGAATAGGATCAACGGAAAGCAGTAACAGGCTACACTACTCTAATGCAAGCAGTATAGAAGAGAATAGGCGATATCTGGTGATCAAGGGGGGGGGGCTTGCCTGGTTGCTCTGGAAAGAGAGAGGGGTCGTCAACTCCGTAGTCGAACTAGGCAGCAGCAGCGTCGGTCTTGTAGTCTACCGAAGAGAAGAGGGGGAAGAAACAATAAATACAGTGCAAACATAAGCAAGACGACGCAAGACATGACAAAGAGCGGTGCTAGGTGTGTCCTAACGCAGTATGAGGTGATGCTGGCGAAGGGGGAAATCATCCGGGAAAGTATTCCCGGTGTTCCGTGTTTTCGGGCAGAGGAGCCGGAGGGGGAAAGTTGCGAGTTCGATAGGTTAGGGGTGTGTGGCAGACGAACGGACTGCGTATCCGGAATCGTCTCGTTGTTCTGAGCAACTTTCATGTTGAAAATATTTTAATCCGAGTTACGGATTAAAAGATATGATTTTCTAAAGATTTTATTAATTTCTGGTATTTAATTAATTATTTAAATTAATTCGAAAATAAATTAATGACATCAGCATGATGTCATGCTGACGCCAGCAGTCAACAGAGTGTTGACTGAGTCAATTTGACGTGTGGGACCCAGCTGCCATTGACTGTTAACTAACCTAACAGATTAATTAACTAAACTTAGTGATTAGGTTAATCTACTAGGATTAATTAAGTTAATTAATTCTTTAATTAATTAACTAATTAATATTTTAATTATTTACTTATCTATTATTTTTTTTAAATCCCTTTTTTTCGTTCTGGGCGTGGGCCCCGTTTGTCATAGGCCCATAGGGCTTAGTGGATTCGGGCGCCGGTGAAACGGGGCAGAGCCCCGGGTGGGCGGGCGCCGGGCGCCCGACTGGGCGCTACGGGTGCCGGCGGTCACAGAGCCGGCCAACGAGGGTATCATGGCCGCGGCGAGGTCAGTGGCCGGAGTGGCCACGGGCGGCAGCGACCGCCGCAGCAGTGGACGGCTGCGGGCGCGGTTAGGCGCGGTTTGGATCCCGCGTGAGGGGCGAGCAGGGGAGGCGCCCAATG
>NC_041387.1:365050531-365051359 GCF_002162155.2 Triticum dicoccoides | reverse complement strand
GACGGGGCCCTGGTCGACGACGTCGAGTTGGCGGGGCACCGGTGCGCGGCGAGCACGCATCGGGCGTGGCCGGGGCGTTGACCGCGCGTGCGAAGGCGCGGCCCGGGTGTGCCGGAGCGGGCACGACGCGGTGAGCGAGCGAGGGGGAGAGAGCGCGGCCACGACGGAGCGGGCACGCGGCACGGTAGAAAGAGGAGGGAGCGGTGCGTGCTCACAGGGCCAGTAGGGAAAGGGCAGCGGGCTCGACGGAGTTCGGGGAAGTCCGACGAGGGAGATCCGGCGAGGTCCAGGCGGCGGCGCGGGTGAAGGGGACGAGGCAACCACCGAGATCCGGCGACGGAGCGGTCGCGGACGGGGCGGCGTGGTCCTGGTCGAGCCCCCTGATCTCGATCCCGATCGAGGGGGGGAGGCTGTGACGCCCGGGTAATCAAGCTACAGTAATCCCCGCTAATGATGCCATGCCACCTCGGTTACTGTGGTTAAACTCGCGTTAGTTCGGAACCTAGTTCGAATTTCAAATTCAAAATCGAGCAAACAATAAAAGTTTTTAAATATTAAAATTTAAATGTTCGGAGTGAACCAAATAATACATAAGTAATTATGGTGGAGGAACCACACTTTTATAAAAGGAATAAATACTCTAAAATGTTTTGAATAGTAGCAAAAACAATTAGTTGAATTCCTTTTACAATAAATAAAATATTAAACTATTTTATTTAGTTACCCAAATTAATGTGGCAGTAGTATGTATAAGCAATACCAATTTAGGAACCATTGGTGTAATTTTCAAAACTAAAATAAAAGAAAACTACACATAAAACAAAAAAA
>NC_041387.1:365043326-365049313 GCF_002162155.2 Triticum dicoccoides | reverse complement strand
CGGTAGACTACGAGACCGACGCTGCTGCTGACCAGTTCGACTACGGAGTTGACGACTCCTCTCTCTTGCCAGAGCAACCAGGCAAGCCCCCCCCTTGATCACCAGATATCGCCTACTCTTCTCTATACTGCTTGCATTAGAGTAGCGTAGCATGTTACTGCTTTCCGTTAATCCTATTCTGATGCATAGCCTGTCATTGCTGCTACAGTCATTGATACCTTACCCGCAATCCTAAATGCTTAGTATAGGATGCTAGTGTTCCATCATTGGCCCTACCTTCTTGTCAGTCTGCCTTGCTATACTATCGGGCCGTGATCACTTGGGAGGTGATCACGGGTATATACTATACATACATACATACTATACTGATGGTGACTAAAGTCGGGTCAGCTCATTGAGTACCCGCAAGTGATTCTGACGAGGGGGCTGAAAGGACAGGTGGCTCCATCCCGGTAGAGGTGGGCCTGGGTTCCCGACGGCTCCCGACTATTACTTTGTGGCGGAGCGGCAGGGCAGGTTGAGACCACCTAGGAGACAGGTGGGCCTGGCCCTGTTCGGCGTTCGCGGATACTTAACACGCTTAACGAGATCTTGGTATTTGATCTGAGTCTGGCTACGAGCCTATACGCACTAACCATCTACATGGGAGTAGTTATGGGTATCCCGACGTCGTGGTATCAGCCGAAGCACTTCAGACGTCAGCGACGGAGCGGCGCGCGCCGAATTGGACTGGAACGCCACTAGGCTAGGTCTGCTTTCGGCCGCCCTCGCAACGTGCAGGTGTGCTATGGGCGATGGGCCCAGACCCCTGTGCGCTTAGGTTTAGACCGGCGTGCTGGCCTCTCTGTTTTGCCTAGGTGGGGCTGCGACGTGTTGATCTTCCGCGGCCGGGCATGACCCAGGAAAGTGTGTCCGGCCAAATGGGATCGAGCGTGTTGGGCTATGTGGTGCACGCCTGCAGGGAAGTTAATCTATTCGAATAGCCGTGATCTTCGGTAACAGGACGACTTGGAGTTGTACCTTGACCTTATGACAACTAGAACCGGATACTTAATAAAACACACCCTTCCAAGTTCCACAGACAACCCGGTGATCGCTTTTCCGCAGGGCGACGAGGAGAGGATCGCCGGGTAGGATTATGCTATGCGATGCTACTGGAGATGCTGCTTGGAGATGCTACTTGGAGATGCTACTTGGAGGACTTCAATCTACTCTCTTCTACATGCTGCAAGACGGAGGCTGCCAGAAGCGTAGTCTTCGACAGGATTAGCTATCCCCCTCTTATTCTGGCATTCTGCAGTTCAGTCCACCGATATGGCCTCCTTACACATATACCCATGCATATGTAGTGTAGTTCCTTGCTTGCGAGTACTTTGGATGAGTACTCACGGTTGCTTTCTCCCCCTTTTTTTTTCTCCTTTCCTTTCTTCCTGGTTGTCGCAACCAGATGCTGGAGCCCTGGAGCCAGACGCCACCGTCGGCGACGACTCCTACTACATCGGAGATGCCTACTACTACGTGCAGCCCGCTGACGACGACCTGGAGTAGTTAGGAGGATCCCAGGCAGGAGACCTGCGCCTCTTTCGATCTGTATCCCAGTTTGTGCTAGCCTTCTTAAGGCAAACTTGTTTAACTTATGTCTGTACTCAGATATTGATGCTTCCGCTGACTCGTCTATGATCGAGCACTTGTATTCGAGCCCTCGAGGCCCCTGGCTTGTATCATGATGCTTGTATGACTTATTTTATTTGTAGAGTTGTGTTGTGATATCTTCCCGTGAGTCCCTGATCTTGATCGTACACATTTGCGTGCATGATTAGGGTACGGTCAAATCGGGGGCGTCACAAGTTGGTATCAGAGCCGACTGCCTGTAGGAATCCCCTTTCCAACTCCTCGGCCGAAGTTGAGTCTAGCCATTGCAAAACTTTTACTAACTTGGCTGTGTGCCTTACGGGCCCACGTCGCCATTGGGTGGTATTAGGATCTTTTATTCCTCGACCTATACTCTGGGGCTCTTATTTCTCTTCTATTCGGGTTAAATGATTTTGCTAAAAACAAAACTAACTTTAGGTTCTCGCAAGTACTTTCTCCCGGAGAGCCACTTGTTACCGATGACCGCCTGCTGCACCAGAAGATTCCGAAGATACTCTACGATGTGCTCTCGAGACTATGTGCCATCGCTTTTGCAATTCACTTCCATCGATAAATCCCTCTGGATAACTACTTACACCTATCGTTCATATTGCCATCTCCAGTTGCTCTTGTTATTACAAGATGTCCTGAAATACTCTTCGGTATTCCGAGAATTCTTTACGCTTACTGCCCGGCAGTTCCTTGCTGCATGAATACCCCTACGGATAATTACTCGCGCTTGCCGAGTATCCGCTCATCCCCAGTTGTTCTTGTGTTTCACAAAGGTCTTCAAATAATATTCGTTCTTCCGAAAATCCTCTGGAGCCTTTGGCTCTTGAAATTCTTGCTTGCTTGCCTTATGGTTAATCCCATAACTCTCGTAGTCTTATTGACATTCCTTGTCATTATCATTTTTGAGTCTGTTGACTCAATATGTTTGCGAATGCACGCAATCTTCTTTGATCCTTATAATTTACTTTTCCGGCTGAGCTGCCATTCTTTTAACTGGAATTGGTTCTGGACCAAACTATTTGTCGTCAATTGTGCCTCTGGTATATTCAACTTATCCATCCCTACTCAGAGCATTGCTTCTGATCCTTTGTTTTGGGGATCGAAATTCCTTTATTATCTAAGCATCGAATCCTTCCGATGTTCTATAATATGATGCCCGTGCATTCTTCTTCCTCTGGTTGAGTACCGATGCTCACGTCAGATCCCTTGTGGACCACCAGATCCTTTGTTGGATTTTATCTGACAACGCCCTTCATATTCAATAACCTTGTGAGCCTTTCCTCGGATACATAATGCCCTTGGTAAATTGTATCCTCTGCTTTCTTAACCATGCTCTGTCTTCGAGCTTGAGTTAATTACTTCTAAAGATTCTGGTATATGATTATAAGATGCTCCGATGGGTTGAACCTATGCCCTCCTTAATGGGTGAGAACTCGAAAGTTTTCACGAGTCATACTCTTCTGGTGCTTCGCCAGATAAAATTTCAACACTGCAACTTAATCGAACGCGAGAAGTGGATGAAAGGTTATGCATTGGAGAAGTGGGAGTCGACCTTGAACTTTGTGTTCATGCCCATGGACCCGATGTACATCTTCTCATTGAAGCTTCTTTTAACATTAATTATTCCCTTGATATAAGTTCATCTTATATCTGGGATATGGCCTTTTACAATCGTGGTTCCGACCATGTTCTCCTTTAAATACCATTTTTGATGCAAGTGTAAGCACTTGTCTTCTGTGGATCAATACCCCGGTACAACCTCTACTTGATCTGTCGTCGAGTATTACCCCATGGTATCTCGAGATTATCTTGGAACTGCATAACTTCCTATGAGTTCTTCATCAAGTACTACCTACTCACTGATTACAATTTTTCATGGGCTCTGAGTTATTGAACACTCAAAGACATCGATAACTGAACCGAGTCCGCTCTACGGTTCAACCACTCTTCAGTAAGCTTCTATAAGTACGAGTTTGTACCCGATCACGCCATTCCTAGCCTGTTTGGCTATATCATTGTCGTGACGATTCTAACTGTGCTACCTGGTCCTTATTCTCGGAGCACCAATTTTCGACGATGAACTAACCTTACGTCGATCCTCATCGTCATATCATTTCGCCTTGAACAACAAGCTTGGTTTCGAGTGGTGTCGTACCCTTGGTTCCAATAACCTTTCACTTCATCATTGTTTGACTTGATGTCATCGTCGATCGATTACATCTTCGTGAAATCTCTCGACAAATGTGTCGTGATCATCATCATCATTCTGAGCTCATCCAGGATATCAATTGGATTCATGATGAGAAATACCATCCTTGCCTCGATGAATTGTATTATCATCGACCACTTTATTGCCTTCCCACCAACACAAGCTTGTTCATGTTTGGTGTTATACCTTGAGTTCCTTGCTGTCCAGCAATTGATCTTCCTTACCTCGGAAGTATTACCATCTCTTTTTGTCAAGAATGTGGTGAGAATTTCACCACCTCTTAATAATTCTTGATATCATAATACTTCTTGCCATCTTCGTTCATTCCTTGGTCCCCGTATTGTTTTCAACCGGAATACCGACAATGGAGCTATGACGTATGAATTCAAAACTCCTAGCAACCCTATTGCTTTGAAGTGAATGGGCGATAGTTCATTCTAAGTCCTTCGCTAATTGAATCACCATTTTAACATTGGTCGTGCAACCCAACCCGTACTTCGGGCGCACCCTTCAACCAATGTTTAATTGTGTATGTTTTCCTCGAGCATACTTCCTTATATCAGTTGATCTGACAAATGTTATCTCCTTGTTCACTTAATGGTGGAAATCCATCTTTTGGAAATCTCGATGGATTATCGCTGAGCCCATCAGCCACCTCCTCCTCTCCTTGGTTTAATGATGAACTATTGTTTCAGGAACCCACTCCCATAGTTCATTTCCTGAGAATCCTGAAATGTCATTTCGTCTATTTGTGTTGCACCTTTTATTCTCGGACATCCTGAGTCTGAGGTATCATTACACCAATCGGATCTGAATCTCGGTCAGATAGGATGGTTGGGACAACTTTCCAAGAGTTATGTTGTTGGCCCTTTGATGACCTGGTAACAGGATGTCATGCCTAGCACCCCCCCCCCGGCTGGAGGACCTATCATTATAGATTCCTTTTCAGCAAGGTTATCCATTCGTCCATGAGGAAATTGTAAGACTTATTCTACAAGTTATTCCTGATGGATCCTTCGTGTTTCCAAAGTCTGATCTTCACCTGAAGACCATGTCAATGCTATCTCGAAGCATGTCAATGGTACTCCGATTTTCAACAGGAACATTTGAAGCACGATGCTAAATTCTATTTATCACTTATCCTAACACCGTTGTATGGGTAATATCATGAGATTCCTCCCCCCTTACCTAAATGGTTTTCTACTTTATATCCTGTCATGGATATCTTGCTCTGCTTGTCCTTGGGAAGGATATACCCTCGAAATATGTGTTTAATATTATTTTCCTTTCCATTGTTCTGTTTAATCTGATGATCATATTTTCCTTCCATTGGTTTGTTTAAACCTTTTCTATGATCTATAGGATTTAAGCAGTAATAATCCACTGCTTGTGCAAACACCTCGATGTACAACTCTGTCAGTAAGACCTTGTTACTATTGTTGATGACATTCCGGTAACCACCAATGGATGAGAACTTTGCCTATTGGTCCACCTCGTTCAACGAGCAGGAAAGTAGTTCTCTTCGTCCCTCGCCCTTGGTATCGACGTTGTCGCCGACATAATTGACAGGCTACCCCCCCCCCCTGACATGCCTAGCTTGCATGATCACGCAAGACGTCTCCGCCCTTCCTACTTCTAACCCACATGGTGGGACCATAACCCACAGGTCCACTGGATCGAAACCTGACTCTCCTTTACACCCTGTTGTCAGCGTTATCCCTCGTGCTTGACTTTGTATGTAATTCACGGGCCACTTGCCTGTTGATCTATTCTGGTATCGGACACAATACTTATTCTCGTTGCTCTGAACCCCTTTCGCACTCTGCTTCAGGCAATGAACGATTGCCTATCCGCTTGAAACCTCTTATTACACCGTCTTACTTTGCTTTCGATGTGTGTCATTTGTTCAACTCGAGAGCTACTCATATGTTTATTCCTGGGATACCCCAGATGAATCTCCCTTATAACATCCTATCATTGTAGAGCTGCCCCTTACCTGTTCGTAAGTACGATGGAGTTCCCCGAAGAAAGGACGACAACTTCATCATGACGCTTTGGAATAAAGAAATGAAGACATCAATGTAATGGATCAACCACTTCGAGAAGAGCAACCAAGACCGAGAAGATCCGTTAG
>NC_041387.1:365039341-365040552 GCF_002162155.2 Triticum dicoccoides | reverse complement strand
CCGCCTGGACCTCGCCGCCTCGACCCCCGACGCCACCGTCGCCTTCCTCCTCGCCGGCGCCATCGTCCCCGAGCCCCCCACTGCCCGTGCCCTACTCCTCCCGATGTGAGCCCCGCCTTACTCCCTTCCTCTCCCTCGCGCGCTCGCGCTCGTCTCCGCGGTCCCCGCCGAGCTCGCCCCCGGTTGACGCGCTCCGGCCGCGTCCGTTGCGCGCTCACCGCGCCGTGGCCGCGCACCGCACCTGCCGTGGCCCCCAGCCCCGCGCGCCTCCACGCGCTGACCGACCCCGTTCTCACCTCCTCCTCCCCGGCGTGCGCTTGGCTCTGCCCCGGTCTCGCCTTCCCTCTCCGCGCGCCGCTCCGGCCATCCCCGCCTCCGCTGCACATGGCTCGCGGCCATCCCGCCGGCCATCACGGCCATCTGCGCCCGCCTCGACGTGCCGCCTCCTGTTCTGGTTCCACACCTCCGCCGCTGCTGCTGGACGGCGCCGTGGGAGCCGGTGGCCGCGCCGATGGCCTCGCCCGATCCCCGCGCCTGGGCTCGCCCCAGTCGGGTGCGCCCCTGTCGGCTACGCCCGCTGCGCCCACTCGGGCGCGCGCCCGCACACCCGTAACCGCTAAGGCCCCCAGGGGCCTATGACAAGTGGGGTCGTCCCCTAAAACATTTAAAAAAAAGACTTAAAAAAATATATAATAATAAATAAAAATGATTAATTAATTAAGTAAATAATTAATTTAATTAATCCTGATAAATTAAACCTAATGACTAATTAACCTAATTAACTACTATTAATTAAACTTAACTAAGATAATTAGTTAACAGGGTATGACGAACGGGACCCACATGTCAGGGTTGACCAAGTCAACCCTGTTGACTGCTGACGTCAGCATGACATCATGCTGACGTCATAAATTCATTTTCAAATTAAATAATTAATTAATTAAATTCCAGAAATTAATATAATCTTTAGAAAATCATATCTTTTAATCCGTAACTCGGATTAAAATATTTTCAACACGAAAGTTGCTCGGAACGACGAGACGATTTCGGATACGCAGTCCGTTCGTCCGCCACACACCCCTAACCTATCGAACTCGCAACTTTTCCCCTCCGGTTCATCTGTCCGAAAACGCGAAACACCGGGAATATTTCCCGGATGTTTTCCCCCTTCGCCGGCATCACCTCATACTGCGTTAGGACACAACTAGCTT
>NC_041387.1:364991105-365037535 GCF_002162155.2 Triticum dicoccoides | reverse complement strand
GGTTGCTCCTTTTTTTCTTTTTCTTTTTTTCCCTTTTGTTTTCTTTTTCCCTTTTCTTTTATTTAATCTTTTCGGTTTTATTAAATTATTTCAATTTTGTAGAATGTGAGAACAACACCTAAATATGGTATGTTAAAGATACCACTGCCACATTAATTTGGACAGCTAAATAAAATAGTTTAATATTTTACAAAATACAAAAAGCATTTACTTAATTTCTTTTGCTGCTGTTTTATTTACCTTTGAGCATTTAAACATCTTATAAAAATGTGTTTACTCCACCATAATTAACTTTGTAATATTTGACAACCCCCGAACATTTTAGTTTTAATTTTTGAAACTTTTATCGCCATCATAATTTTGAATTGAATTTCAAAACCGTTTTGAACTAACTCAAGATTAGCAACTATAATCGAGGTGACGTGGCAACAATAGCAGAGGATCATTGTAGCTTAATTACCCGGGCGTCACACTCGATCAGATGCCTCGCACCGCCGTCACCTCAGCAACTTGCCATCGAAGCCCCCCTCACTGCCGAGGGAACGCGCTAAAGCCGTCACCTTCAACATCGACAAGGAGCCGCAGCAACCACCGAGCCGTGCAACGCCAGATCCGCTACGGTGGCCTTCACCCGCTCCATGGGACTGCCACCAGAATGGATCCGACCCACACCTCCGACCACACTCCGGCACCCACACCGCCGAGGCAACGCCGCACGCCTCACACGGCAGCAACTGAACGCCCGCTGCCCGCCAAGACCCTTCATGGCAAGGCCTCGCAGCGCCGCCGCCGCCGCCACCGCCAGTGCGGGTGTACCACCTACACCCTCCAACTTGCTACGCCCCACGCAATGCTCCAGACAGCCGCCACACTCCCCGCCGTGAGCACTCCAAGGACGCCGGCCAGCGCCGACGCGCACCAGATCCGGGCCGAGATCCGCGCTCCGGGCGCCGCCAGCCAGCGCCACCGACACGTGGCAAGCCAACAACGAGACGGAGCGAGACACCGCGGCTACCACCAGTCCCAGCTCCGCCAGCTCCCGGAGGACCGACCGCAGACCGCATCGCAACCCCCGAGCAGCGCCCAGCACCACCCTCCGCGCGTCGCCGGCCGTGGCCGCCAGATCCGGCCGGACCACGCCAAACCGCGCCACACAGAGCCGCGCACCGCTCCAACCAGCACCGCCGGACCACGCCGACGCTGGCCGGACGCGCGGCGCTGCCGAGTTGCCTGACCAAGAGGAAGGCGTCTCGCGCCGTCGGAGTGCCTCGAGGGAAGGGGGAGACCCCGCCGCCGCCGACGCGCGCACGGGCTTTGCACGGCGGCGTCCGCTGGTGGCGGCGAGGGAGGGGAGGGGGGTGTGGGGTGGCGGCGGCGAGGATTAGGGATCCGCCCAGGCCGCTCGCGGGAGCGGCACGGGGGACGGGGTGCCCGTGGGGGGCTTGGATTGGAAACTCAAAACACACCATCGAAGTTTGGTTCGCAATGGCGGCAACGAACTGACCTCGCATCAGTAGCGCACTATAGGTGCTCTTTGCCAAACCATGAATGCCGTCGGCACGACTCCACTACAAATAGGCCACTCGTTATTTCGAAAGGCCACACCAGCGCCACCCAATCCACCAACCCCGACCCCTCAATTCCGTCGAGCGCCCCGCGCCGCCACTCAAACCCTAGCTCCCCAATGGCCACCGTCTCCTTCTCATCCCCGGCGTCCTTCGCCGGCGACAATAGCGGTGCCCTTACCTCCGCCACCATCCTCCGTTTCCCGCCCAACTTCGTCCGCCAGCTCAGCACCAAGGCCCGCCGCAACTGTAGCAACATAGGCGTCGCGCAGATCGTCGCCGCCGCTTGGTCCGATCGCCGCGCTGTCACCTCCCACTCCGGCGGCGGAAGCCGCGTCCGCGGCACCTCCTCCCATGCCGCGGCCGCATCCGCCGCCACCTCTGCGGCGGCGGCTGCCGAGGTTGGCGCCATTCCTAACGCCAAGCTCGCGCAGCCGTCCGCCGCCGCATTGGCCGAGCGTGCCCTGCTCGGTTCCGATGCTAGCCTCGCCGTCCACGCAGGTAACCTACTCGCTCCCTTGTTGTCCATCAGATCTAGGAGTATTTCGCGCAGCTATCCTTTTGGTTTTGACATGCTTGCTGTTTTTCTCTGCGTAAGGCGAGAGGCTTGGGAGAAGGATCGCCACAGACGCGATCACCACGCCAGTAGTGAACACCTCCGCCTACTGGTTCAGTAGCTCGCAGGAGCTGATCGATTTCAAGGTTTGAAGCCCCCTACCTTATTGCTATTCTGTGCTCTAGTTGTCAGATTTGATAAATCTGCGGTTATATTGTCAAAATTTCCTTTTTGTTAGGAGGGGAGGCATGCTAGCTTCGAATACGGGAGGTATGGGAACCCGACCACTGAGGCTTTGGAGAAGAAGATGAGGTGAAATCTAGATTCTCCTCTTTCTTGTGGATTTTTATGCCTTGTTTGTTCCATTGTATTGGTTTTCCATAATTGCTGATTTTGATGCTGCAGTGCACTGGAGAAAGCCGAGTCCACTGTCTTTGTGGCGTCAGGGATGTATGCAAGTGTCGCTATGCTCAGCACACTTGTCCCAGCAGGTGGGCACATCGTTACAACCACAGATTTGTACCGCAAGACAAGAATTTACATGGAGACTGAGCTCCCCAAGAGGGGAATTACGGTAATATGTGCTACCATTATGCCCATGTTCTTTCAGTAATATGATTAGATGCCTATGCAGTTCAGTTAGTTTTGTGAGAACCATTAGGAGAGGTTCATAGCAGCAATATACAGTACTAGCTTACAGGTGATATAGTTGCTGTTGAGTGATGTGGTATGGGACCACATTTTAGAAGCCTAATAAACTTGGAGTAGAAATGCAGCTTCATTCAAGATCCAGTATTTCAGACGTCTTTACTTGATAAACGTGATCTGCATTTTAACAACTAATCGGAGTGAATCTTTGTTGCGTTTCTGTATAATTTGTGGGTTTCTTATCTTTGTACACCTGATGCACAGATGACTGTTATTAGACCTGCTGACATGGATGCTCTCCAAGATGCACTTGATAATAATAATGTGAGTTTAATCTTTACAATTTCCTTCACCCCCTTTCTTCTCATTAACTTATTCATCCACAAGTAGACTAATTTGTTGGTTCCTTTATTTTCAGGTATCTCTATTCTTCACTGAGACTCCTACTAATCCATTTCTCAGATGCATAGATATTGAGCTTGTCTCCAATATGTGCCATAACAAGGGAGCATTGCTATGCATTGATAGCACCTTTGCGTCCCCTATCAATCAGAAAGCACTTACTTTAGGTGCTGACATAGTTGTTCATTCTGCAACGAAGTATATTGCTGGGCACAATGATGTAAGTTCATGAATAATTTTTTAGTACTCTATTTACAGATAAGATATACATTAGCTCAGTTTTTTTTTTGCTTTTTAGGTTATTGGAGGCTGTATCAGCGGCAGGGATGAGCTAGTCTCCAAGGTCCGCATTTATCACCATGTAGTTGGTGGTGTTCTAAACCCGGTATGTTGGATTGGCATACTTTCTATCCATCTCTCGAACGTATTTGCTTCTTTCTAGCAAGTGTCACTCTATACCAGGAGTTATATTTGGTCCTCCCCATATATTTACTAGCCTCATGCTGGGATCCTGCAAGGATCCTTAGATTAAATCAATCTGGAAGGAAAGTCCTGGACGATTCATTAGGCTTTGTTTGGTTGTTGGGCATATAACACCCAGGGGAGGAAAACCAGAGATGAATTGTACCGGCCCCACCTGAGCCCATGGAAAGCCGCAGGTCGGATAATTCCCCTGCCACCATTTGGTTGAAAACCATGGATAATCTCTCATTCACGATATCTCCAGAATTTTTTTAAAAAAAATGAAGAGATTGTTTCAATTATGGCCCAGCAACAGGAGCGTGGGAGGGCTGCTTTGGCTTCTCCAAGCTCTTGAGGCTGTCATGTTCAAGCCATCCATGGCTGCCCCCTTGTAATCGTCGAGGCCAAGGCCGCTGACCCTGCTAGCAAGCCCCATTTGATTCTCCTCTTTTCTCACCGCCCGTCTGTACAGAATTGAATGCCAAGATTTTGCCAGTTCTGCTGAGGCGACTGGAGTGGTAACATGTGGTGATGGATTGGTACATGAGGGTGAGTGGGAGGAGGTGAACAAAGGATTTGGCCATGGATGCAGGATGGAAGCGTTACCAGCAGCGAGATCAAAAATAGAAGTGCAGGTGATTATTGTGAGAGGTAGTGTTGAGAGGCAGGGAGTTCTTTCCACGGCTTGGGAGGCACTCTTTTTAATCCGCGGGAATTGACGGGGAAGTGGAGGGATTTTCCCATATCATGTGTCGAGCAAATCGTACGTGGAAAAACCAGGAATAATTTGCCCTGGGGTGGAAGTTTCCAGTGAATGGGCTGGGATCCCCGTGGCCTCCCCTGCTGCCAAATGATGCCTTAGGGTTCTTTGATCCTGGGTTCACTTCAACCCAGCCAAAAGTGTCATGAAACAGCTGGTTCATTTCTACAATATTTTATATGATCCAAGTGGTCGACTTATTTCAAAAAAATGAACACTGTGGCTCAGATGATTTGGGGAGAACTGTAATTGAACTCTCCTACAATTTGTTGCAGTGGCAAAATATATAATATTCCATTTACACTATCTTTCAGTCCTAGATGGGACAAAAAGAAATCATTGCTGTCTAAGAGTTTGTGCTCCTGCAATATGAGGGTGCTGCATTGCTTTTCGGCGCATAGAGACATGGCACATATAGTATTGCCTCCTAATTTACTTCTAAAGGAATTATATTTAGTCTCTGAAATGTTCAACTCAATAAATCAACGAATGAGAATGTACTCCTAGAATTCTCCATTTAAATTATCTTCGTAATAATTTGTATGTATAACTAAAGGCAATGATATTTCTTTAGAAATGCATGGGTTCATTTGTAGTTATAGACTAGTAAGTTACCAAGATTCAGAAGTTTGACCTGCCAGGCATTGAACCTCTAGCTTTAGGTGCCATGCTATCCTGGTTGAAACGCAGGTTGACTAGTATGAGTAGTAAAGATATGTACTCTGTATTCTTCTGTCTAACACCTTGTTTCTAAGCTCTTAACATTTCATTGCATTGTGATGTCAGAATGCTTCCTATCTGATCCTCCGTGGCATGAAAACACTGCATCTCCGTGTTCAATGCCAGAATAGTACTGCTCTGCGGATGGCCCAGTTTTTAGAGGAACATCCAAAGGTGTGCTACTCTGTTTCTTTTAGTCCTAGACTCTAGATAACTACTGGCCATCTATGTTTTTTGTTGCTTTAACCGAAGTTTGTATTTCATATCCTAGATTGCACGTGTATACTATCCTGGCTTGCCAAGTCACCCAGAACATCACATTGCCAAGAGCCAAATGACTGGCTTTGGTGGTGTTGTCAGCTTTGAGGTAATTTGATGTCTTGGTAAAATATAGTAAAATATTACTCCTGCCGTAACTAAATATAAGATGTTTTTTGACACTGTAATTGGACTCTAAAAGCGTCTTATAAAAAAGTTACATAGGGAGTATACCAGAACACTAAGTGTGTTGACTCTATCAACAATTTAACGTATAAATTATCTTGTGTTCAGGTTGATGGGGACTTCGACTCTACTAGAAAATTCATTGATTCTGTCAAGATACCCTACCACGCCCCTTCATTTGGGGGTTGTGAGAGCATAATTGATCAGCCTGCCATCATGTCCTACTGGTATTAGCATATATTTATCTGTTGTCACATTAAGTAATTGTGCACATGATATTGTTTTAGTTTTAACTCCTGGGCTGTGATCCATAAACAGGGATTCGAAGGAGCAGAGAGACATCTATGGAATCAAGGACAACCTGATCAGGTTCAGCATCGGAGTCGAGGATTTTGAGGACCTGAAGAATGACATTGTTCAGGCCCTCAACAAGATCTAAGCATCATATGCATCACCATTACGGGAATCTATCTGGGCATATTTGCCTTGAGATCACGTGGTGAACTCTTGATATTTGATCTGCTTATTACTGCAAATAAATTGTTTTATTTGTTCCCTCTTTTTTTGAGGGGAATGTATTTCTGCTTTTTTCTTGCGATTTCAATAAAGATTGATAACCATGGCTATCATAGGATAAAAATGAAGTTAAGTAATTTTATTATATATATAATAACAGGCAACACATGGCACTTGAGATCATGTGGTGAACTCTTGATATATGATCTGCTTACTGCGAATAAATTGTTTTATTTGTTTCCTCCTTTTTTGAGGGGAATGTATTTCTGCTTTTTTTCTGGTGATTTCAATAAAGATTGATAACCATGACTATTATAGGATAAAATGAAGTCAAGTAATTTTATTATATATAATAACAGGCAACACATGGCATCACAGGGCAACCTTGATTTACTTCATTTTAATTTTGATTGTAGCACCCTTGTTATGTTCTTTGTTAGACGTTGGTAGGATGAATGCAAGCACTGATATTAGCCTAATTTTTTACTTATTATTTTGAGGCCAGCCTAAAAACACCTTTTGTTCTTGCAATGCAAACCCATTTGACCTAACCAGGTAGACAATAAGATTAATTGTAACTAACACAAAATTGTAGAGGCTGATCGGCCAGCAAAACCTTGCTATGAAATGACCTGCTGCGTGAAGTATTTTAATAGAGTTATTGGTAAAAATAAGTTTTTTTATTCAAGTGTATGCCAAGAGCGTACCTAAGCTTTATAGAAGAAGGAATTAGTTACAAGAAGAGTTTCTAGGCTCTCACCACACGCTGGCGGAGCCAAATAACACTCCTCCAATATTACACTACTCACATAATTGTTGGACACTCTGTGCTCCTGCTGCCAATCAAAGTCGCAACTCTTGATAGATCCTTGTCTGACAGATCCCATTCATTGATTGTGTCTCTTCCTCCAAAGACTCGTCTATTCCGTTGCTTACAAATATTCCAACAAATCAGCATGACCAAAGAGTTGAAACCCTTTCGGTATCTCTTTGGGATGTGCTTACGGGATATGAGCCACCAGTGTTGTAATCGCTCCGTTGTTCACCGTTTGGGTTCTGACTTGCCCAACCACGAGCGGCGTAATCTCAGAAATCCAGAACAACATACGATTCCCATTTCCAAGCTTCCAGTGAACCAGACTGGCAAACGCAGCCTGCATATCCTTGTTGACGGACATGGCCAGTCCGTGCCACGGCTTGGAGGCATCAGTACGCCTGAGCTCTGAGCCGGAGAGAGGATGCCGTTCGTGCGTAAATCAATGATGCCCAATCCCCCAACTCCTTCGGCCGACATACATGTTTCCAAGCCACCAGGCAATTGCCACCATGTATCTCCTCTGTTCCAGCCTAGAAGAATGCTTTGCACCCTCTGTCAATGCTATCTAACACCCAGTTCGGAGCATTAGCCACAATCAATGCTATCTAGCACCCAGTTCGGAGCATTAGCCACAATCAGATGGTGAATAGACCTAGCCCTAACCACACTGTTGACCAAATCAACCTGTCTGGCTTGGTAATCATACCTCTCATCCCTCCTGCCAGGAAGTTCAGCACCACATCCACCATCGTCTGCCACTGGTTACGAGTGAGTTGCTTAATCAAAAGTTGGAGCCCTAGGTACTTGCACGGGAAACACTGAATCCTCCAAGGAAGGGCTGCGACCACTCGCTCTGTATCTCCCTCGCCAGGTTTGATTAGAATTGCGGAAGACTTTTGATAGTTGATTTTCAGTCCCGGCGCCCCCCTAAAGACGTGCATCACTTCCTTCACAAAAGCTAGATCCAAGTATGTCGGCTTGATGAAGAGAACTAATAAGTTTGCACTTCAAATGTTGGACTTCGAATGTCGACGATGAAGACCGAGGTGGTGCTTTGCTCGGACAAGGAAGAGGAACAACAGCCGCCCCTCCTCCTCCCAGAGGCTGTGCGAACCAACGACAAGTCCGTGTGGAAGCTCGAGCTACTCCTCGCATGGCCGTTGTTTGACCATGATCCGGTGCCACCATCATCGCCGCAAGCCTATAAACCGTCTTCCTTGTTGCGCCACCGCCTCAAGGAGGGGCCATTGTCCCATCCGAGACACCGCATCAAAGACGGTGGCACCCTTCTGGCCACATAGCCATCACGGGCGTTTCGGTTGCGACAAGGAGGTGGCGCCGTCATCCCTGCCCCAATGGCGCACGACCACCATAAAGGAGGAGGGGACCTCTCTGGCGATCGCCAACACGTGTGGCCGACTCTTTCACTACCTCGGCTGCGGCGACGATGACGCCTCGTCCTCGCGCCCCAAGACGGCGGCAACTGAGGAAGAGCGCCGTGAGCGGCACAACACAACTATCACATCTCAGATTTTCCCCAAATCTGAAATGTTTAAGAATTTCACAGGAAATTAGAACTTGTCTAGAAAAACTTAGGCCACCTAGGGATGCTTTTTTTGTCCCTGTGTGATTACCTAGATGTGTTAAAGGCCCTATACAAGTAGTTGAAACCTTAGAGTGAGATTTTGGAAAGTCAAAAGAACCCTAAGGCTTTGTTCGGTTGTAGTGGAAACAAACCTCTAGTGGATTTAACCCTCTAGAGGATTAGGTGACCCCTGCTTGACACCAAAACCACTCGGGGGCCAAATCCCTGCCACTATGCAATCTAAGCGTCAGGCTAAATCTGTTCGGACGGCTGAATCTGATGGAGGTATCGGGCTGGCCGTTCCAGAGGAATTTGGAGCCGTACTCGATGCCCTGCAGGTCTTGTTCCTGGATTCAGCAGTTCGACCTTGTTTAGGTACACGATCATGAGGCTAGGAATTCAATCTTCACACTTCAAGATTCAAGATCCAAACCAGACATTAGAGGTGGAGGAGCATGGGCTTACCGGTCCACCATTGGGGAAGAAGCACGCCGGCTATAGGGTCGTTGTGGACTTGTGGTCGCCAGAAAGCTCGCGGAGCCGCTGCTCCGGGTCGCCGGCGAGCTCGCGCCGCCGCTGCGATTGGATGAGGTGCCGCCGGTTGGGCAGGGGAGAGGAAGATGAAGGGGACGGGGAAGCACCACCGCGGTCCCTCCGTCTCCAGTGCTGGCGCCGGCACAGGCGCCACCACACAATCGAAAGAGGGAGAGAGGGGTTGGGGCAAGAGAGAGGACTCGAGCGGGGGTTGCTTCCATGGGGTGGGAGGAGAGTGTTACTTCCCGGTGGTTTCCGCATGGTTTACGAGAGGTTTGAGCGGGGTTTCATACCGGCCGGTCCTAACCGAAGGCACACAGAGGGCAGACCGGGATTGAACCCCGGTCGGGCGAAATCCACGCGGATCGGGGGGATTGGCGCTCAATCCCGGCGGGGTCGGACGTAACCGAACATAGCCTAAAGGGGGCAACTTGAAAGATAAAATAAATTCCAAAGAAATTAGCCAAACAAATATTCAAATGGCTAGAAGACAAACTCGGTGAAGTTTCAAATAGGTAAAATGAATCCAATTGGAAAATAAGAAATGGAAAATGTTCAATTGGAACATTAAAACAAGGCCTTAAAATAAGTGGCAGAAATTAATTGGCCAAAAGGCCCAAATAAAATTTTCAATGTTTTAGAAATATTCTAAAAGGTACTTAGATAAAGTCTGAAGTTGAAAGAAAACTCAAATTTAAAATAGACTTGAATTTGGAAAGAAACAAAAGAGAAAAGAAAAAAGTGAAATATAAAAAGGAAACCAGGCCAACCACCTAGACTAGCACAGCCTAGCTAGCCAACCTAGCACGTGCGGCCCTGCAACCCACTTAGCGAACTGGTACGCCGTCGTTTTAACACAATTGTGGGATAAGATCCAACAGACAGACGCACACATGAGCCCCCTCTCTCTCTCTCTTTTCTCTCTCTCATCGATAGAAGGGCCCCACACGTCAACTTCGTCTTCGTCCCAACCACCCACGATCTCACGCATGCTCGTGGCCACGTTCACTACTTCAGCCACCTCAAACACAAGCCAGCCCCCGAGATCTTGCCCTATAAATACGAGAGAATTCCTTATTTAATACTGTCTAAAATTTTATTTCCCTATTTGACATTGGAAAAATATTTCTTCCCTATGTAAACCAAACTTTAAATTTTGTTCCCAATATAATACTTCCATCTATTATTTTGTGCAAACGGTGTTAAATGACACCTAAAATGACAATTCTACCCTCAAATATCTACTCAATCCTTTTCTTTATTCCAGTGTCTTATTTAAGGGTGAGGTCAACGATTAGTGTAACAGAATAAGCCAAAAGATTGGACTCACAAATAATTAGCATAACATACATCGGGCAAGAGGTTTGGCATCCATGAGCCATGAAGATGTGTCGTGCGAATCTTTGTTGGCCACAATCATGGATTCAATTGGTGGAACCAAACAAAAGGGCATCAAGTATTGTCTAAATATCCACATACAGTACCATGAACAAAAGAACAATGTGGAACCGAACGCTATCCATACCACCCGAAATGAGGGCTTTACAACATAGATGGTCTACCATCTAAGAGAGCATCGGCAAGTTGTGCGATACTATACACAAGTGGTTAAGCGAAACCAATGTGACATGGGAGTCCAAAGCCATGTAAGTTTGACTCGCTTCACATTGTCGTCATTTGGATTTTTAGCTTCGGTTGTTGTGTTGTTTTGAGTGACTCTTGTTTTGCTAGTTGGGTTGGCGGCCACTTTATTCAACCAAACTTCTGCAAGGACAAATGAGAGGGTGGCCAACGCTATCCGTGAACGGACGCACCTACAAAACGTTTAGGAGGTTGAATTGGGCCAGTCCATTTATAGATTCTCTTAGGGCATCTCCAATGCAATATGCTAAATCGGACACCCCAAGCAGACACCGACAGGGGAGCTGGCCATCCAACCCCACGAACAACTGTCCACCACATTCCAAACCTAAATTGAACAAACGCAGATGGGATTCATGCAAACTAGACGATATTTGTTAAATTTCAAAATATTTTAGAACCAAAAGGACAAAATTTAACAATGTTCAACTAAATGGGGTGAAATTTAAACTAAATCTAAACTAAACTATGCGAGGTACCAGACAGTGACCTCGTCACATGGCCGCCTTGGCCGGCGGCACCTCCGTCCTCGTCGTTGGAGTCATCGGAGTCCATGCTGCCGTTGCCTCTGGCAGAGTCGTCGTCACAGTCCTTCCAGTGGTGTAAGGTCGCATAGGGGTCACGAGTCATGACAACCCTGATCGGCCGCCCCCTAGTGCTCAAGGTGCATCCGATCGGCTGCCTTCGCCGCCTGGCGAACGCACTCGACCGCTTTATCCTGGCAGGAACGGCCGGCCGCGGATGCCGCCCCTGCCCTTGGCGAGGGCACGAGCGGTGTGCTAGGACTTGGCCAACCCTATTTGAAGTGTTGGTCGCTGATCCGAGACCGACGCCGGGCGGATGCGTGCGTAGTGTGTCGTGCGTACGACCATCTTGGGATCCCTTTACTGTTCGACTAGAGGGATCAACAAGCACAAAGAGCAGAATTAGCAGAAAACGCACGAGGTCTACCCAGGTTCGGCCGTTCGGGCCTATGTGAAGCGTAAAACCCTACTCCTGCTTTGTATATTGGATGTGTATATGTCCAGTTACAAGGAGCGCACGTCCGACAAGGTGCTTAGAAAGTGCTGCTATGCGTGCAAATGGACAGGGTTTCGACCTTTGTAAGGTAGCCATGGACCTCCATTTATAGACTAAGAGGTCACCACAATGGAAAAATGGTAAATGAAAGTGCGTTATATCGACTAGAGGGGGGATGAATAGGCGATTTTTACAAATTCGTCACTGAGGAATTACTACTTGAGGAATTTGCTAAGTGAAAAAATACAAGCAGCGGAAAAAGTACTCAAGTGCATGCATAGTATGGCAGTAACATAGTCGTCATGATGAGACAAAAAATACACAGAGCACAAGTAGCGAGTATAGAGGATAAGCAGGCAGAAGACAAGGTGACTGAAGAATTTGGGTTGAGGAAATTGAGAAAGTCTTCAGTCAAAGTCTTCAAATAGTAACGATCAAATTCATCAACTAGTAAATGAGGAATTGAAAGGGTTAAGGAAATATAATCAATAGCTCGGTGTAGACAATGATTTGGTAGACCAGTTCCAACTGCTATGACAGTTGTACGTCTGGTTGGAGTGTCTTGGTATTTTAACCAAAGGACACACAGTCCCAGGACACATAGTCCTTACCGTATTCTCCGTGAGCTAAGGTCACACAGACCTCACCCAATCACTCGTGGTAAGTCTTAAAGGTAGACTTCCAAACCTTCACAAACTCGGTCACCCCGGGATCCACAACTCTTCTTGGATGCTCTAGACCATGACGCCTAACCGTATGGAAGATGCACATTCTTCGAAGGTAAAAAGCGTCGGTTCCACACAGGAACAATCTCTTCAGTGATGCTCAATAACTTTGTGTTTTAGGTATTGGAGTTTTGGGTTTTTCCTCATTGATGATTTTATCTCAAAGTCCTTGGAGGATGCGTTGCTCTAAATGACACTTGTCAATCTCTCTTGGAGCAATCAACCAGCTAGTGGTTGAAGGGGGCAACTATTTATAGCCATGCTGCAACCCTACATGATAAGACATAAATTCCCCTAATGATATGACCGTTGGATGGATAAGATGTTTTGGACAGCTAGCGCGAAGCACAACAATGGTCGGAACTCGAACTATGAAAGTCCTCAGGGCTTTCATGTTCGTCACTTTAGGCAATTCACACTTGCGAAATCCTAACTCCTCAGTTAGAACAAATTCCTCAGAGCCTAGAAGAACTTCGTCTCTGTCACTGAAGAACTTGACTAAACTGCAAGAGATTTCCAAAGGCTTCACTCGAAGGATTGGGTATTGTATAGGCTTTGAGATGAGCACCACTTGGAAATTTTTCCTTAGTATTACCTCAACCCCCTTTAATAGTACAATGTTTCCTATGACTCAAAATAAGAAATGAAACTACGAAAACAAAAGTCTTCATGCTTCAGACAGTCCTCGCATCAATATCTTCAAGGTCACACCAATTTCCTCATTTTCAAAGCCTTTAGATGAAGACATCCATTTTTAGGGGTTGACATTCTACGGATATATCAAACTCCTCAGAGACTTATAAGACCTGTGTAGACTCACAAACACATTAGTCCCTTAACCCATAAGTCTTCAATACACCAAAATCACTAAGGGGCACTAGATGGACTTACAATCTCCTCCTTTTTGGTGATTGATGACAAATAGGTTAAGTTTTCAACGGGGATAAACATATGAAGTGTAAATAATGATTTTGACGAATTTGATTGCAAGATATAGAAGAACCCCCCTGAAGATGTGCATATTTGAGAAATTGCTTTGGACTGCAAATGCACATGGTAGGATAATGTCACGCCCAATATGCGATCCTATCCGAGAGGAACTCAAAGGTCCCACCAAGGCTAGAGCCGCATATTGAAGACGCTTTTGCAAGGTGGATATCATTACATAGTACCATATACAACTCAAATGGGGATACATACACATGCATACACTTGCCTCACAAGTACATCAAACATCATATAGAAGAGCAACATCCGACTATGGATGGAAACACAAACGAAAAACGCAAACGGCATCCACCCTGCTAGCCCAGGCTGCCGACCAGGAACCTAACCCCTGATCAAAGAAGAAGCAGAAGAGGAACTCCAAAACAAGCAAACGTCGCTCTCACGTCAGATCATAGCATTACATGTACCTGCAACTATTATTTTAGTAATCTGTGAGCCACGAGGACTCAGCAATCCCATTACCATGGGTATCAAGACTAGCAAAGCTTAATGGGTATTGTTGGGGATATAACTAGTAGGTATGACCCGCCCAGGAGACCGGGTTATACCTATAGAGATTCATGATATGAAGCCCACGAGGATATTGAAGATGGCGGTTCACAAGCAAGGGCCCAAGGCCCAAGGGCGACTTAAGGCCCGTAGAAGTAAACCAACTTATGTGTAAGACTTGTTGTAAGGCATGTATAGATAGTCACCGGGCCAGACACATTGTCTATGAGCCTGCCGGGACTCCGTGAGCCGCTGGGCGTCAACCTGTGTATATCAAGGGACGACCCGACGACGGTTCAGGGTAAGAAACAACAGATCGAAAACTAGGTCAAGCGGATTCGCTCCCTGGTAATCGAGACATAAGCAATACCATCTCAAACTGGATTAAGCCTTTACCTTCACCGCAAGGGGCCGAACAAGTATAAACTCATGTGTCCTTTGTCCCGTTTAACCCCTTTAAGCTAACCTAGTTGCGATGACTCCACGACTAAGTCCTTCCACTAGGACATCTACCGTGACTATTCCACGACAGTTGACGCCCACCGTGGGGCCAGCGCACGGTGGTTTCGAGTTCTTAAAGGGCAGCTTCAAAGGGCTCAAGGGATACGCTGTGGGCCGGATGACCAAGAGTCATCGCGGCAAGCTCTACATCGACGATGTAGGCTGGGGCCCTGAGGCCGACTCAATTGAGTATGGGTACCGGGTCCCCTTTGGCGGAATTCATGTCTTCATTGGCAAGATCGGCGAGCCGGGCCCTGAGCCGGCCATCTGCACCGACATCATCGAGACAGCTCAGCATGCGAGTCCCGCCCGAGCTCAGCCCGTTGTGAAGCATGCCTTCATGGGATTCATCCATGGAGCGGAATTTGATGAAGGGTCAATGTCTGGCGGTGAGACGGCCATCTATTCTGATGGGGAGTCGTCCACATGCGAGGACTAATTCCTTGTACCAATTGCAAGACGGCGGGCTTGGGGGCTGTTCCGATGGCGATAGTATTCTGGACCCCTATGAGCCGCCAAACCGGGTTGCAATCTTTATGGCTGGTACGCAGCCTGGGCAAAATTCTTCAACCGCGGCAGCGATGACTTCCGGGCCAGCAGTGGTGACGGCAGCCGGGGCAGGAGGCCCTGTGCGCCCGCCAGCTCAAGTGTTGACAGAGTTCCTGGATAGACTCACATCCTTGTTAACAACAGAAGTTAACCCGACAAATCAAGCTCAGCATAACATGGAAATTGCAAAGTTGCGTGATGACGTAGCGCAAGCCAAGGAGAACCTGGCGGCAGAGGACGTCAGGATGGCTGAGGAACGGGCTGCCCTGGATGCTCAAGCCCAGCAGATTCAGTCAGAGGCTTTCCGGCTTACGGTGGATCAAAACGCTTCAAATGAGATCATGAGGAGGAGGCACAAGTCTTGTCTACCTCCGGTTTATGAGATGAGAAACCTCTTTTGCATGCCGGGAGCGGGGACCAGTAATCCACCGGAGATAAACCGGGCTGCATCACCTGGGGTCGGAACGCCGGTTCAACCGCGCATGACGGAACCCCATCGTCCGAATAGCGCTCCGCCTCAACATGTACCAATGCCACCGGGTCATTATTCCAATCCTTTGGAGAACATGATTGCTGCGGCAACACGATTGGCGGCTCTCCCGGTGGATGGTGACTCTCTAGCGGCGGTTGAAACACGAAGGGCTAGAGAGCTTCTTCAGACAGCATTGGTGCATCAGGAGGCATATTCTTACAGTCGAGATATGATTCACTCAACCCCTCTCCCAAGCCGGAGTTATAGCAGGCACATGGACTCACCAGCCAATTCAAGCAATGCTCAGCGCTGTAACCAGCCGCGTGGGCATGAACCGACGCGTGATGAGGCTCATAACTTGGTCGATCAGGACAGAGTGCGTCAAGAGGCTGAGCAGGCGGCTCAGCGGGCGGCTCACCAACCCCTTCCGGTTTATCCAACGACTTCAGTAGAGGTAGGCACGACCTCTAGAACTACAGGTGTACCCTGTTTGGTGTCGGCTGTACGTAATGAGCGTTTGCCCAAGGATTTCAAGGGACCTCGCAAGGTGTCTAATTACACAGCTGACTTACCCCCTGAGGCGTGGATTGAAAGTTATGAGATTGCCATGGAACTGTTGGAGGTCAGTGATGCCGCATGTGCTAAGTACTTCACCATGATGCTGGATGGAACGACCCGTACTTGGTTAAAGGGGCTGCCAGCTAATTCCATCGGGTCATGGGCTGAGCTAAAGGCCCGGTTTATTCAGAACTTTAAAGACACATGCAAACAACCCATGTCGATTGTGGACTTAGCTGCTTGCGCCCAAGAGGAGGGTGAATCAATGACCCATTGGGTGCGCTGGGTCAAAGCTATCATACACTCATCCGATAACATGAATGCCGGCTCCGCAGTCTTAATGTTGGAGAAAAATTATCGTTTTTTGCCTCTTAAGCAGAAGCTGGGGCGGTTCAAGCGTGATTGTAATGATATGGGGCAGCTGATGGCGGCTTTAATCAAATATGCCGACTCTAATACTACCAAGGACCCTGAGTCCGATGATGACAAATCGGAAAAGGGAAAGAAGAATGGCAACGCCAAGGGTCCACAGCATAACCCGATGAATCAGGGGGGCAACGGTAAGTGCAAGGCTGATGGTAACTCGGAGTTTGTGGCTAACACCAATTGACAGAGCAATAATCAGCGTCGTAAGGGGAGGCCGCCTCCTCGGACCGGTGGATCATTTCCTAATCTTGAGCAGTTACTGAATGAGCCCTGTCCAAAGCATGGCACGCAGGAGAAGCCAGCTACTCACTTTTGGAAAGATTGTTCAATTATGAGGGCTTTCAAGAATTCTAATTTGTTTCACAACAACCATGGGCCGGGCGGCGGCTCAAGTTCCGGTGGCGGCGGTTCTCATGGCCCGGGCTACGGAGGTGGCGGTTCTAATTCCAGCTTCCAGGGCCACCAACACCATCAGAGTAATCAGGGTGGTTATAGTCAAAGTAATCGGGGTGGTTATAATCAAGGTAATCAAGGTAGTTACAATCAACAATTCGGCCAGGGGGGTGAGCAGCAACAGCAATCTGGATATCAAAGTCAGCCAAAGCAGTTGAATAGTGGGCAGTATCACGTTTTTACCACAAGTTTATGCAAGCAGGACCAAAAGCTCCACAAGAGGGCTGTGAACGCCGTTGAACCGACAGTTTCCCATTACTTGCGATGGTCTGAGCAGCCCATTATGTGGAGTCGAGCGGATCACCCACCACGGGTTGATAACTCGGATCACTTGACTTTGGTGGTGGCGCCTCAAGTTGGTGGATACAAGTTCACTAAGATACTCATGGATGGAGGTAGCAGCATTAATATCCTTTATTATGAAACTTTTCGTCGCATGGGGTTAACCGATAAAAATCTTAAGCCGTCCAATACTGTTTTTCATGGAGTGGTGCCTGGTAAGTCGGCATACCCGGTAGGCAAGATTGATCTGGAAGTGGCCTTTGGAGATGAGCACGATTCCAGGGCTGAAAAGTTAACCTTTGAGGTAGTCAAGATCAGGAGCCTGTACCATGCTCTATTTGGACGGATGGCTTATGCCAAGTTCATGGCACGACCCTGTTATGTTTATTTATAGCTCAAGATGCCGAGTTACAAGGGGACCATCACAGTGCATGGGAGCCAGAAAATAGCTTTGGAGTGTGAAGAGGGTGATGCTGCTTATGCTGAGTCTGTCTGTGCAACAGAGGAGTTGAAGTTCTATAAAGATAATGTTGATCTGGCTGATATGACATCTCTGAAAAAGCCTACTACAAAGCATGATCCGGTGCTGAAGTTCAAGTTGGCCAATGATACTAAGCTGGTTGACTTTGTTCCTGGCGACTCATCCAAGCAGTTCAGTATCAGTGCTAACCTGGATCCAAAATAGGAAAGCGCGCTCATCGAGTTCATCCGTGAGAACCAGGACATCTTTGCATGGAAACCTTCTGACATGCCAGGTGTACCGAGGGAACTGGCTGATCACACTCTTAACATTGATCTGAAGTTTGAGCCGGTCAAGCAATTCCTTCGTTGCTTCAATGAGGAGAGCCGTAAGGCCATCGGTGAAGAAGTGGCCCGGCTCTTGGCGGCTGGGTTCATTGTTGAAGTCTTTCATCCTGAGTGGTTGGCTAACCCGGTGCTGGTGCTTAAGAAGAACTACACTTGGCGTATCTGTGTGGACTACACGGACTTGAATAAGGCTTGTCCGACTGATCCTTTTGCTCTCCCTCGTATTGATCAAATCATTGATGCTATGGCGGGTTGTGAGCGCTTGAGTTTTTTGGATGCTTATTCTGGTTATCATCAGATCAAGATGGCAGTTAAGGACCAAGAGAAGACATCTTTCATTACTCCCTTTGGAGCCTTCTGCTATGTGTCTATGCCCTTTGGGCTTAAGAGTGCCCAGGCGACTTACCAGCGGTGTGTGCAGAACTGTCCCCACAGTCAGATTGGGCGCAATGTTCATGCTTATGTGGATGATATTGTGGTGAAATCTAGAGAGGAAGAAACTTTGATAGATGATTTGCAGGAGACCTTCGACAATCTCCGGGTCTACAAGATGATGCTTAACCCGACCAAGTGCGTTTTTGGTGTGCCAGCAGGCAAGATTTTGGGTTTTATGGTTTCTAACAGAGGCATTGAGGCTAACCCATAGAAGATCAAGGCTATTACACCCCTGGCAAAGCCGACATGTATTAATGATGTTCAACATCTGGCGGGTCGTATTGCTGCCTTAAGCCGGTTTGGTGAGAAGGCTATACCGCTATACCAGATGATGAAGAAAAGAGATGACTTTGTCTGGAGTGATGTTGCTAATGACGCATTTGAGGCTTTGAAGAGATAGCTAGCTGAGCCGCCAGTACTTGCTGCGCCTATTGATAAGGAGCTGTTGTTATTATCTGTGGCTGCTAACGCCCGGGCTGTCAGTGTAGCCACTGTGGTGGAACGGAAGGAGGCTGGCAAGGAATATCCGGTTCAACGGCCGGTTTACTATATCAGCGAGGTGCTTATTGAGTCCAAGCAGAGGTATCCACACTGGCAGAAGCTCGTTTATGGGGTGTTCATGGCCAGCCGGAAGCTTAAGCAATATTTTCCGTGTCATCCCATCAGTGTGGTCAGTTCTGCTCCCTTAGGGGATATTATTCAAAACATAGAAGCCACTGGGCGGGTAGCCAAGTGGGCCATTGAGCTTGGACCTCATGGTTTGAAATATATGCCTCGCACCGCCATCAAGTCTCAAGCACTCGTGAATTTCATCAATGATTGGACAGAACTGCAGATGCGTGAAGATAAGCCAGATAACACATATTGGACTATTCACTTTGATGGGTCCAGGCAATTGGAGGGCTCGGGGGATGGAATTTTCTTAGCTTCCCCTCGAGGTGACAAGTTTTGTTATGTTCTAAGGTTGATGTTTCCCTGTACTAACAATGCAGCTGAGTATGAAGCCTTGCTCCATGGTCTTCGGATGGGTAAGGAGATGAACTTAAGTCGGGTGAGATGTTTCAGTGATTCAGACTTGGTGGGTCAGCAAGTCTCAGGTACATGGGATTTTAAGGATCCACTCATGGCTGCTTATCACCGCGAAGTTGATGCTATTGCTGGGCACTTGAAGGGTTATCAAGTGGAAGATATTGATCGTAGGAAAAATGAGGCGGCTGATGCCTTAAGCCGGTTGGGGTCTCAGCGTAAGTCGGTGCCACCTAACACTTTCTTGGATATTCTGCATAACCCTTCTGTCAAGTTGCCTACAAAGGAGGATCTGGCTATTCCTGACCCGGAGGCACAATTGGTGGCGGCTCTTCACGCTATCCCAGATTGGACAGTACCATATTTGGCTTATATGACCCGGGGTGAATTACCTGAGGATGAAATTTTGGCCAGACAGATAACTCGACGGTCTAAGTCCATGACAATTGCCAATGGCGAGTTGCACCATCGCAGTGTCACTGGGGCTTTTTAGCGTTGCGTGTCTCCTGAGGAGGGCCGTGAGATTCTTCATGAGATTCATGAAGGAGATTGTGGTCATCATGCCAGTTCAAAGTCCCTTGTGGCCAAGGCTTTTCGTCATGGATTTTATTGGCTGGCGGCTCATGCTGATGCAGAGAGTTTGGTCAGTAAATGTGATGGTTGTCAGAAATTTTCACGGCGAGCTCATGTGCCGGCTCAAGAATTGAGGATGATTCCAATTACTTGGCCATTTGCAGTCTGGGGGCTCGATATGGTTGGGCCTTTTAAAAGGTCCAAGGATAAAAAGACCCACCTTTTGGTGGCAGTTGACAAATTCACAAAGTGGGTCGAAGCAGAGCCGGTCAGTAAGTGTGACGTGGCAACCACGATTCAATTCATTAAAAAGGTGATTTTTCGCTTCGATTTTCCCCACAACATCATAACTGATAATGGCACTAATCTGTCCAAGGGTGCTATGAAAGAGTTTTGTCAACGTGAGCATATTCGACTTGACGTGTTGCCAGTAGCTCACCCCCAATCCAATGATCAAGCTGAAAGAGCCAATCAAGAAATTTTGAGAGGCATCAAGCCCCGACTTATGGTTCCTTTGCAAAGGACGCTGGGTTGTTGGGTGGAGGAGTTACCTTCAGTGCTATGGAGTATGAATACTACCCCCAACAGATCTACGGGTTACACGCCTTTCTTCATGGTATACGGAGTAGAGGCAGTTCTCCCTAGTGACATCCGTCACGACTCACCCCGTGTGGCGGCTTACGTTGAAGCTGATAATGAACAAGCACGTCAAGATGCACTTGACCTGTTAGATGAGAAGCATGACCTTGCAGCAGCTCACTCGGCGATTTACCAACAAGATCTGCGCCGTTACCACAGCCGCCGGGTTAAGTCTTGAACCTTTCAAGAAGGTGATTTGGTGCTCCGGCTCATTCAGGATCAAACTGATGTGCACAAGTTATCCCCACCTTGGGAAGGCCCCTTTGTGGTCAGCAAGAACTTGAACAATGGGTCATACTACCTTATCGATATTCGAGAGTACAAGGACTCACGTAAGTCAGAGAGGAGACCCGTCGGCCATGGAATATTGCTCATCTTTGGCCTTACTACACTTGAGCCACCGGCTCTTATGATGTAAATATTTTAACGATGTATATATTATGATATTTATAATAAAGCAGGGCCTCTGTTATTTCATCTTGAAGAATAATGAGTCTTCTTCATCATAATTTCATGATCACTTGGGGGCTTGGTCGTATTCGAATCATAGCCGTTAACCCTTTTGGTCCGGCTTCATGGTCGTATTCGAACCATAGCCTTTAAATATCACAAACCACTTGATGTCTTGGTCGTATTCGAATCATAGCCATTAACCCTTTGGTACGGCTTCCTGGTCGTATTCGAACCATAGCCGTTAAATATCACAAACCACTTGGGGGCTTGGTCGTATTCGAATCATAGCCATTAACCCTCTTGGTCCGGCTTCCTGGTCGTATTCGAACCATAGCCGTTAAATATCACAACCCACTTGGGGGCTTGGTCGTATTCGAATCATAGCCGTTAATCCTCTTGGTCCGGCTTCTCGATCGTATTCGAATCATAGCAATTAACCATTATGGTCACTTGGGGGCTTCCTGATCATATTCAAATCATAGCTGTCGGTACCCCTTTGATCGGCGCAATGCCAAAAACCATTCGGGGGCTTCCTGATTGTATTCGAATCATAGCTACTAACCCTTTTGGTCTGACTTCCTGCTCGTATTCGAAGCATAGCCTCGTTTTTTCTCATTTGGCTTGATTTTCTGAAGACTTTTCCGGTTCTTCTTGATACTATCTTGCCTTTTTGGTTTTAAGTGATTCCGGCCATGTAGCCTTTTTGGTTTCTATTACCCAGCTTAATGAGAGGCGACAAGTCGCCCATACATGATGATATCAAGCACTTGGAAGTCTTGGCTTCTAAAGCTTTGGGTGCTCACCCTTACTGCATAGGTATCGTAAACCGGCAGTACGATTCAATATCACAGGTATGATATTGTTATTATTATGTCTAAATTCGGGTTAAACTAGCCTTATCTATAACTATTTTAAGCATCAGTGATCATATGTGAGGTATTATGACCCGCCCTGCGGTACACCGCCAAGGGCTCTTGTGATCTACTTGTGTGCAGGATAATCCAAAATTTTGAGCTGCACCAATTAACATCATGATAAGTCTAAAAGGATAATTATCACGTGGCGGCTTAACAACGTTGAGCACAACATAAACGTGCACGATGGCACTGCAGAGCAAAGTTATTGCTACCCTACATGACTCGAGGAGTCAAAATGATTAACTGTTTTTCAGAAGGTCACAAATATGAACCGCCCATCGGATCAATCTTCTTTACTCTGATGGCCTGAAGCTTCCGGATCACCCCTCTTCGCTTCTTCGTCCTGTTCTACTTCCTGGAAGGTTGGTGATGACAAGTCAATGCCATTTAAGGCTTGGAATTCAGCCTCATCATCAATAAGCTCGGACGGGTCAACTTCAGAAGCAAAAGTGTGCTTACGGATTGGGGAATTAGGTCCTACACTTTGTAAGACGACGTTGGCATCTTTTGATTTTCCAAGTCATAAGCCGACTAATATTTGGTGAGGTCTATCTCATTGGCAATCAGACTGGCCAGGGGACGTATGTTCTTCACGCAGGCGTCAAAGTCTTTCTTGTCAAAAGGGTTGTCGTCTTCTTTAAAGCTTGGATATCCGATAGATATATCGAACGGGTCTAGCTCTGGTAGCCATGCTTTGGCCTGGCTTAAATCCATGATAGCTCCGACTCTTGCAGATGATCGCTTCATCTCACTAAACCTCTCAGAAAGAATGGAAAGCTTCCTCAACACGTCAACCAAGAGAGTGGGGGCTTGGTTAGATGGAGAAATTGTGGCCAATGCACGCTGAGCCCCGGTATAAAGTTGCTCCACTAGTGTGTAAACCGCCTACAGCTTCACAAGCATATCCTGGTTGAGATTGGTACTCCCGGGGCCTGCGTAATAGCCACGGATGGATCAGGGGCAGCTTATATCAATCAAGGAAGAAATTTAAATGGATACTAGTGAGGCGACTTACCAAAGATAGCAGAAATCATCTGAGACACATGGCGTTTTAAGCCGGTAAGTTCGGTGGCTGCTTCCTGGAGAGCTGCCTCCGCCTTTTCAGCCTGTTGTGTCAAGGCCGTCTTTTCTTCAGCCCAAGCATTTCTTTCCACTTCAAAGCTGGTTTTCAGTTTTTCCGCCTCAGTCACGCTGAATTGGAACTTTGAGTCCACTTTCCGGGTCTCAGAGTCTTGCAGCTCTAGACGAGTCTTCAAGTCAGACAACTCTGATTGAAGTTGAGCAGTGGTGGTCTGTACATACACCGGATCAAAATCATAATTCAGATTTAGCTAAAAACATGAAGTCCCAAGCCTTTTGCAAGCAACAACACTTGGCACTTGGGGGCTAATATCTGCAAATTTTTTTTGTTCATGCAACGACTTATGTGAATAAGTCCCAAGCACTTTGCGAGCAAGAGTACTTGGCACTTGGGGGCTAATGCATATGGCTTGTTTTTGTTAAAACTTTACGATGACCCATTTGTGCTACAAACGGCCACAGCCGGCTCAGGGGAATTACACAAGTAAAGCATTGACTTATAAAACAATGATGTAAAGGACCGGCTCATTCATACTGATTAAACCGGCCCTTGGGGGCTATAGATTCAGTGTTAATCATTACAGATCTATTTTAAACTAGATGCTTTAAGCCAGATTTTGACGGGTTCTTTCAAAGGTTGTTATTTATGCTCATGGTAATCAAGTCTACAGTATATTAAAATCCATCATAAACAGTAGACTTGGGGGCTGACAGGATGTGCACAACTCAATAAAGGAGGAACTCATACCTCAAAATTTTGGTGCATTTGTTTCACCATGTCAACTTCAAGTTCACGGCTGCTGTGTACTTGACTGAGAAAGCCAGAATATATTTCACCAATGCTCAGTTGAGAGTAATTGGCGACATCAAATCTCACTTTGCGATGTTCAAGGTGTTCTTCCTTGGCGGAATGCTTGGCCAGAGCAGTGGGTCTTCCCGGCTCTCTAAAGCTGGTGTTGGTAATCACTACATCATCATCATGTTTATCAGCCGTCTTAGTGGGGCTTGATGCTTCAGGGTTCAAAGGGTCGTCACTGGCTTGCTCAACAGGAGGCTCAGAAGTCACTGGTGGAACGTCAAGAACTGGCTCCGATGATTGAGGAATGGAGATCTCTGGTGCTGGGGTTTGTTGCTCCGACTTATTGACTTTCGGGTCTTCAGCCGGCTCAGTCACCTTTGCCTTCTTGCTAGGCTTGGCTTTTCCACTACATGAGTCATGAGAGGTCAGTATAAGTATAAAGAATCATAATGAGCAAATGACAAGTAATTGTTATTACCAGGGAGCAGCCTTGAAAGCCGGCAGATGAGATTGAGATGGGTCGCCGGAGGAGGAATAAGACGTTTCCTGATAATTTGAGTCGGAAGAGTTAAGTGGTTAGAGGATGAGACCCGCCAGAGGATAAAACGAATTTAAATTGGGGGTGACCTCGTTTTGACGCTTCTTCGGAGTGTTCGGTAAGCCGGAGGACAATTCTTCATCCCTGCTAGTCCGAGTCTGTCGCCGGCTCTCGTGCTGCTGTTGCTTCAAAAGAAAGTGAGGATCCAGATGAGCCAAGGGGTGTGAAAAGCTTACTTTCCGGGTTACTCTTCAAATTTTCTGTCTTGGCAAGGGCTCGGAATCAGAGGAAATGATAGTTACCTCTTCTTCAATTGCTTGACTGGTCCCTGTGTCATCCTGATGATAGTCAATGTCAATAAGATGGTTGAAAAAGGAGCCAAGAGAGTCAAGGGCTACCTCCGACTCAGAGCTGTCGTCCAGCTCAAGCATCTCAGAAGCACTGGGTTTCTTTCCCCTCTTCTTGGTGGTTCTCTTGGCGGCTTTCTTGGCTTTCCTGGCCCTTTTGGCAGCTTCATGGTCATATTCCTTCTTCCAAAACTCATCATCAGCCTGTCAAAGTCATCAAAGTTGAGTTAAAACGAAGTATTAAGGATGAAGGTAAAATAAGTAATTTGGCGACTAACTTCTGGTGCCGGGTTAGATTTGCAGAAAGGGCTTAGGCCCACCTTGCTGCAGTCTACTAGGCTTTCATGCAGAAGAGACTTCGTCATCTTGTTGATGGCATCATCAGTTAAATCTTCGGAGCTGTGGCGCAGTGGATCCTTTTTGCTACCCGTCTAGGTGCACATCAAGCCGGTGCAGCGACTCAAGGGGATGATCCGCCATGCAACCCAACATCGAACCAAGTCAATGCCAGTTAAGCCGTTTCCCAACAGAGCCTTAACCTTGGCAATGGTACGGGCGAGTTTTTTGCGTTCAACAGCTATCAGCTTGTCATGGAGAGGATGATTTGATTCAAGACGCAAGGCGCGAAAGCCGGGCAGTCCGTTCTTGTCAGACGGAGAGGTATCCTTGCAATAGAACCATGTCTGATTCCAATCCTTGGGATGACTCGACAGGCGCACATAAGGGAAAATAACATCTCTCCGTCGATGAATTGAGATCCCACCAAGTTCCAAGCTGGGTCCGTTTGAGTACTTGTTCTGGCGGTTCAAATAAAATTACTCTCTGAATAGCTCCACACTGGGCTCCTCTTGAAGATACACCTCACAGAAAACTTGGAAATTGCATATATTTGACACGAAATTGGGTCCAATGTCTTGAGGATGATGATTAAAAAAGTGCAGAACATCCCGGAAGAATTTTGAGCCGGGTGGTGAGAAACCCCGGTTCATGTGATCAGTAAAGACAATGACTTCACCATCTTTTGGCTGAGGTTTCTCTTCTTCCGGCTTAGGGGCGCGATAATGCATGACAGTCTTCTTTGACAAATAGTCGTTTTTCACAAAGTCCTGGAGTGTGTTCTTAGTGACAATGGAGGGAACCCAGTTACAGGAAGTGGCTGTCTTTGGGGCCATTGCGAAGAAAGAAGCCTAAAAAGGAAAAGAACAAGTTTGCCGGTTTAAATTAAGCTGGAGAAAGAGCATTCTAACACCCATTCAGAATGGCGGCTTAAAAACGGGCCTAATGGTATATGACTAGCCGCAGCGAGTTATGTAGGCCGCCATGAACAAATTAAATATTTATTAAAAGGTGAAGCTTTCTAAGGTGTTAAATCTAGCTACAGCCGGTGGTGTAAGCCGCCATGACCAGGTGGATCTATCTGGAAGCAAATTTTGGCTAAGTACTGGAAAAACAGGTTTCACAGATTACAATTATTATTCTGGATCAGTGGCAGTTCAGAAAAAGAAAATAAATCAAAAACCTAAAAGCAGAACAAGGGAGTTCATAGGTTCTGAGGAGATCTTGTTTAACAAAAAGGGTCCGCTGGCATTGAAAGCAGGGGAAAAACTACTACCGCGTAAGTTATATGCTATTTCTAGATCAAAGGATGCTAGGGTTAAAGATGAACTACGAACAAATACGAAGATCACAAAGAACTTCTGAAACCCTAATGCGATCTGGAGCATGGAAGGAGGAAAGCTTACAGAGGTAGATGAACTGCGGAGGAGCGCTGCCGTTCTCTGGTCCATTCAGGCTGATGCAAAGGCCAAGGACGAGGAGGACGGTGTGCTTCGCGGCGGCGGCGGAGCTCGAGTGACAGGAGAGTCGCAAAGAGGAGGAAGATGAAGGAAAGAGGGGAGAATGAGAAGGGGCTATTTGACCCTATTTATAAGGAAAGGTAACAGATGTGCGCGAAAAATGAGGAGGCCAAAAACATGGTTATCCAGCTACTCGGGCGCCTCAATTCTTGGGACAGCTATTAAAGATAAAGATCCGTTGAGATGTATTGGATATTGTGTGAATTAATGACAGGTGACGTCATGGCGGGTTATCACAAGTTCAGGAGATGACGTCATGGCGGGTTATGAATTCTCGCACAAATGAAGAAGGGAGAATTTTTTCTAAAGTGTTGAAGATTGACATGAACCAGTTCAAATCAACCCGGGGCCTAATGTTGGGATATAACTAGTAGGTATGACCCGCCCAGGAGACCGGGTTATACCTACAGAGATTCCTGATATGAAGCCCACAAGGATATTGAAGATGGCAGTTCACAAGCATGGGCCCAAGGCCCAAGGGCGACTTAAGGCCCGTAGAAGTAAACCGCCTTATGTGTAAGGCTTGTGTTGTAAGGCATGTATAGATAGTCACTGAGCCGGACACGTTGTCTATGAGCTGGCTGGGACTCCGTGAGCCGCTGGGCGTCAACCTGTGTATATAAAGGGACGACCCGACGGCGGTTCAGGGTAAGAAACAACATATCGAAAACTAGGTCGAGCGGATTCGCTCCCTAGTAATCGAGACATAAGCAATACCACCTCAAACTGGATTAGGCCTTTACCTTCACCACAAGGGGCCGAACGAGTATAAACTCATGTGTCCTTTGACCCGTTTAACCCCTTTAAGCTAACCTAGTTGCGATGGCTCCACGACTAAGTCCTTCCACTAGGACATCTGCCGTGACTATTCCATGACAGGTATGGAATGGATAATTGGTGAGGTTGCAGCAAGTGACTAAGCATTATCTGGTGGCTAACTTATGGGTACAAGAATAAGAAGAGAAACTACACATAACGGTCGCAACTAGTAATGATCAAGAAGTGATCCTGAACTACTTACACGCCAAACATAACCCCACCATGTTCTCTTCTCGACTCACTCAAAAAGAGACTGTCACGGCACGCACGCGGTTGGTGTATTTTATTTCGGGTCTGGCGTCAAGTTCTCTACAACCGGATATTAAAAATTCCCGTCTGCCACATAACCGTGGGCACGGTTTTCAAAAGATTAAACCCTGCAGGGGTATCCCAACTTAGTCCATCCCAAACTCTCACGATCCGCGGAGGAAAATCCTCCTCCCGGGACAACCCGATCAAGCTTGGAATCCCGGTTCACAAGACATTTCGACAATGGTAAAACAAAACCAGCAAGACCTCCCGACGTGCCGACACCCTGATAGGAGCCGCGCATATCTCGTCTCAGGTCACGATCGGATGAGCAGTTCGTACAACTAAAACCTGTCCTCGAGTTTCCCCGTGGTGGCGCTGCAAGGGGCTCTAGTTTGGAGTAGCACCATTGGCACTAGCCCTCCTTGTATTATGTGGAATTAAGAATCCTCGGGGATGCGACCCCCTATGCAATTAATTATTTATCTGTATTGTTATGTTGACAAATTTTAAAAACAAAGTTGGGCCTTGCTGGAAGAGTTTTATTCAAAGCGAACTGTCAAGGGGGCCCATAAACCCCGACCGTGTTAGGAACACAAAATCAAGGAACATAACACCAGTATGACAGAAACTAGGGTGGCAAGAGTGGAACAAAACACCAGGCAAAAGGCCGGGCCTTCCACCCTTTACCAAGTATATATGTGCATTTATTAAATAAGAGATATTTTGATATCCCATGATATCCATGTCCCAACATGGAACAACCTGCAACTAGCAACGCTGTAAGAGGGGCTGAGCAAAGCGGTAACATAGCCAAACAACGGTTTGCTAGGTAGGTGGAAAAGGTTAGAGGTTATTTCATGGCAATTGGGAGGCTTGATAAACAAGTGGTGGGTAGTGCGACATAGCAATAGCATCGAGACAACTAGCATAGCAATGATAGTAGTGAGATCCAAGGTAACGGTCATCTTGCCTGAAATCCCGCTAGGAAGAAGACCAAGTCCATGAAGAAGACGGACGAGCATAGACGAACCAAGTGTAGTCGAACGAGTCCTCAAAATCGCAACGAAACCGGGACTATCGAGAAGAAACACAACCAGAAAGAAGCAAACAACATAGTAAACACACAACACATGTAGAAGGCCTGAAGCACAAACAACTATGATGCAGGATAAGTCTACATGATGCTACACATGGCAAGAGATGATGCATACAATAAGATCACATCAAAGCAAGTTTAAATGAGGCCGAAAACAACATATGACAATTCCGAAAAGTCCCCATATGCAAATTTCGAAATCGGACCAGATATGAATAACACATTATGTTCAAGTTGTTAAACAGCAAGTTAAGATGCACCATAATGATCTATGCGATTTTCTAGTCAAGTTACATATAAGGTTCATTTAATTCGGAGCGACGGTCTAGAAGATATGAGCAACACAAGTTAAACATGGCATTGATGCAAAATGCATTCAAACCTCAAGCACACATACTCAATTCAAGGATGCAACATGACATGATGAAACTACATGCAAAACCAAGCAAGTTTCATATAGATCATGCTCCAAACGGAGCCACGGTTCAACACATACACACGAAACAAGTTTAAATAACAAACTGTCCAAAACAGCAACTAGGCATCTTGCAAGTATCAAAACAACAAGCTACAAGAACAAGATTGGCACAAACATGGTATGCACTTCAAGTACAGGTTACATACTTCAAATAACTTTAAAGTTCAGGTACATAGGCATCAAGATTAAACCAATATGATCAATGCAAAAAGCAACTTTATAACACAGATTAGGACTTAGTGAAAAACTAGGCATACATGTGAGCAGAGTTAACATGATGACATGTTGAAGGCATGAAACAAAAATGCTACAGTGCAAGATCATGGCAAACAAAAGCATGGAATGAAATTAAAGGTTATACATGGAAAATCATGCTTACTAAACATGTTCAAACAACCTCCAGATAAATGGCATTCATCAAGACAAGTTTTCAAGTTATAACAGATTCTCAGACAGAGAAAAACAGTTTGGTAGTAAACAAATTCATGATGCATACTTAGAGGCAACAAAAGTATATGCTACTGGAACTATTCATGGCAACAAATAGCATGGAAAGCTGGTACTAAACACCCTTAACAAAACATCTTCACTGAACATGTTCCAGAAACCCTTAGATATGATGATAGCATCAATGCAGAAATGACAACTTATATAAGCAGTTTCAGACTTGGTGAAATAACAAGGCATGTCATTAACAAATTTGAGTAGGCATGTTTGCAAGCTTGTTGCACTCACTACAAAGCACTTCATGACATGGAAGAAAAACTAGCAGCAGTAGACATGAAAATGAACCTATTCGTGTACAAAACTACCACATAGCATGCTTGTACTTAAATACCTAAAAATGACAAAATGACATATGCTATAAAAATAACATGTTCCAAAACTTGCTCAAATGATGAAATGGATGCCATAGAAGGATTGGTGGGATTTTTCTACCCCCAAAACATATATAATTTGTGGGGGTTACTTTGGAAAAATCCCCACAAATACATTAAGCGAGATACTGACTAAAAAGGAAATAACACACATGGAAGTATTCTAGATTTGGAATGTACAGATTTGGACACTGCTAGAAAAGGAAATATGCTCTTTCCAGAAATGGAATATTCGCTGGCTATTAAAAAATCTAGGAAGGAGGGTGCTAGGGGATGACAGTGGGGCCCTACTGTCAGTGACACACCGAAAATAAAAGGCATCAAAATGTGTGCACCCAGGGATTCAAACGACTAAGTTTTTTTACCGGAGCCGGTACCTACCGATCAAGCATCCGCCGTTGGTGTCAGTTTGGAGATTTGTGTCCTTGTTTTGTTTATCAGACAGATGATTGGTAATACATGAATACGTGTACTTGCGTCAGACAGACAGAGTCAACTTTTACAGACAAGAGAGAGGGGACTGGAGAGAACGGTGCATGCATGCATTCTCTAACCCCATGCACTGGACATGCATTTTATTTTTATCCTCATATTTATAATGATTCATACCTTTTGAACGAAATGTTCATTACTAAAACTTCTTATATATTTGAATTCGTGGGGTGAAGACCTTCAAAACAAAATCAATTTTGAATATATTTGAACTATATATTTCACATATATTTCAATTACATTTGAAATTAGTTTCATAAAACATAAAAATGTTTCACTAGTTCATAGAAGTGATTTAGACAGTTTCGAACATGTCACAAACTGGAATATTGAAATGAAAAACACAATGAAAGATCTTTCATATATTATGAAAAGAAATTTTAATAATTTTTTAATAATCAATTCTGCACTATTTTAACTGATTGGAAAACATCAATATCACACATTTGAACACATAGGTTTCAGCCATTTCAAAGAACTGGCCTCGTACATTTCATAAAACTGATTTCATTCATTAACAAAACTTATTTTAGAAAACTGATTTCACTTATTTTAATATATTCATTACAAAGCAATTCACTCGTTCCAAGACTAGGTTTCACTCACAAGATCAATTCACATATTTTAAATAACCTATTTCACTATTTTTCACACACAAGATTAAGCAAATTTACAAACATATCGAAATATGTTTCATATATTTGAAAAATACATGTTTCATATATTCCAAAGAAATAGTGGAATGACTAGATTTCACTCATTAAAAGAAACTAGTTTTTTATATTTGAAATAACTGATTTCACATATTTTAAACAACCTATTTCACTATTTTTCAAACACAAGATTAAGCAAATTGACAACCATACCGAAGTATGTTTCATATATTTGAGAAATACATGTTTCATAAAAATTGAGTGGAATATTTAGACAACAACTTAGACGTGTTTGAAATAACCAATTACACATATTTCAAATAACCTATGTCGCATATTTCACTATTTTTTTATATTTCAATTATCTTTTAAATCGCTTTTATAAAACATAAAATTGATCCGCTATTTCATAAAAGTGTTTTTGACTGTTTCTCTAATATCAGTTAAAAAATCATTTCACTCATTTCAAAAATCGATTTCACACATTTCATAAGACAGATTACTCTCATATGCAAATATCATTTTCACTGCAAATTTATGAAATATATTGAAATGTATTCCGCTCATTAAAACTATGAGTTTCAAACACTGGAAAATTAGTTTCACAACAAAAAATGGTTTTATTTATCTTTTATTCAAATAACTTATTTCACTCATTTCAGAAAACACACTGCACTCATTTACAAAAATATATATTTCACCAATTTCACTAGTTTCAGGAAACACATAACATTCATTTTCAGAAAACATATTACACTCATTTCACTAGTTTCCAAAATAATTATTTAACAAATTTGAAACAACGCATTTCACTGATTTAGAAAACTGATTTCACACATTTTGAGAACTGGTTTCAATCATTTTGAAAATTGTAATTTGAAATGAGTGAAATTAATATTTTGACATGATTGAAATAGTAAAAATTAAACTAGTTTAAGTATATTCAAGATTGGTCTCATTCTAAACATCTTATGTTCATGAATTTGAATATATAAATTTTTTAAAGAATAATGCTGTAAAAATATTGGCCATCTAAAAATGTAAACAAAAATAAAATGCATGGACTTATTTGAGAGATAGGAGAGATGTTGCATGCATGCGTACATCCCGCTGCAAAAAGTACTGCCACTCCTGACATGGACCCTATTCATCTGACGATGATTTGACTATATACAAAAAATTAACTGCCTAAATACATGATTATACATATGAATGGGTCTCGCTTAGACACACATCATAAAGCACGTGAACGGTGAATGGGTAGCCGGTAGCTCCCAGCACCGGTAAAAGAGACTTTGCGGGGATTCGAACCCAAGACCTCATGGATGGAGCAGCGTGGTGCGAACCACTGTGCTGCGGCGGTTGCGGTTAGTAGGGAAGGGCGCGACCTCTTAAGAGAGAGCACAGGGTCGAGCTTCTGTGTTTAGATAGAGAAGATGACGGCTACGACGGCGAGGGCAGCCGTGGCGATGGTGGGGCTTGAGAGGCCGTGGCGGGCGTGTGGAATAGGCTAAGGAGGTGCACACGTGCATGCAGAGCATCTGCAGGAGATTGGCTCGAGCATGAGCTTGAGCTCGTCTCGGGCATGGCGAGGCAAGGCACAGCAGGGCCACGGGCTCGCAATCGAGCTCGGCCGTGCGCGGCAGCAAGGTATGCGGGTGAGTGTGGAGCAACTATGCGAAGGTGTGGGTGTGCAAGGGACCGAGCAGAGGAGCTAACGAAGCTGCTACCATGGCGCTCATGGAGATCGAGCTCCTGCTTGCATGGATCAGGGCCTAGAGGATGAAAAATGAGCGCTAGGAAAAAGGCCAGGAGGGATACGACCTCACGGTGGGTTGGATGGTGTAGTCGATCGTGCTCGGGGACGAATGGAGGCGACGAGGGAAGGTGCTGACCAGCGCTGTCCCTGAAGTAGCAGGAAGCAGGGGAAGTAGTCGTCATGGAGGAGGCCGATCCAGGGCTCCAGGGACTTGCTGCGGGGTCGAGGACAACGGCAGGGACACATACGTGGTCGTGGAAGAAGACGAAGATGGCTACAGCGAGAATCAAGCCGGAGAAGAGCTTGAGCTCTCCTCGGCCATGGCGACGGCTTGGCATGGAGTGGCGGCAGGGCAAGAGAGGGGGGAATGGATAGAAGAGAGAGCAGGGTAGGGTTTGGGCGAGTCTTATAGGGCGCTGGAAGGAGCTCCGGCCGTCAAATCACTGAGGATGTCGACGTGGACACTCTCGATGGCCTGCCGTACAGAGGTCAGGGACGACCCTGTGCGTGCGAGCTAGTTGGGCCTACTAGGAGGAAGGAGGCCCAAGGGGAAGCTGGCGCTAGGAGGAAGAGGCCCAAAGGGGCGCGACCAGGCTGCACTGCTTCTTCTTTTTTCTCCTCACACAGAAAATAAAGATAGAAAAGCCTAGAAATAAAGGAGGGGTGTATGAGAAATATAAAAATATCCCCATGACCCTGGATTTATGGTATATTTGATAAAATTATCTTGGACATTTTTGAAGGTAGAAAAATAAAACAAGTTTGAATTAAATTCAAACTTGGGCCATTTTTGAACCTGGCTAAAACAAGTCCAAATGGGATGAAATTTGACAGAGAGGGTGTAGATATGGTGCAAGATTTGTGGGGAAAGAATGAACATTAATGGAGGAGGGAATAATGTTACTTGCAAAAAAACATGAAAGAAGAAGGAAGGGAGATGTGATGATGCATGGCCACGGTTTGAGAGAGAGATGGCAAGGGGTGATGCACACACATCAACTAGACTAACACACAACATATATAAGGGGCAATGCACAAGATGATCATGGCAGCAACATAACGCAATATGACAATGAGATGGGCATGGCAATGCAATATAACCAAATGATGAACATGATGCAAGAAGCAAAATGTAACAATGGCACTCATCATGATCATGGCATAAACATATAGGAATGAAATATGCAAAACAATTATGATAATGCAACAAACACAATAAACACACAACAACAACTAAAATAAATGGAAGGCAACTGGAGCATCGGTCTTGGGGTGTCACAGATAAAATCATGGAGATCCCCCTATCTTGTAATCCATTCACACATTTAACATATAGTATGAAGAATTTGAAAAGCATGTCGAAAAATGGTGTCTGATGAAATTCAACATGCATGCATTAAGTAACTTGAGGAAGTAAGCATGCAGAAAGTAGTTCAAAAGTGTCAGACCACCATCGGACTTAGTTTACAACTCATCACGCAAACACCTCAGAAGAACGAGAGTTATAACTTAAACAAAAACAACCTTGATATAGAGACCCGCTTGAAGACTAACTCAAATTTCCCCCCTTTGCCATCAAGTGACCGAAAGGGATGAAAATTAAGGACTAAGGCCCCTGAAGAATTTCATCTTGAAGGTGGTGGAGGAGTGCCAACATTGTTGTCGGGGTCATTTGTTGGTGTAGGGCCTACCACAACGCAATGAAGAAATTGAACTTGTGACCAACTAGGGAACTTGGACTTTCTTGATTTTTTCGAAGGAGGATGCGACCAGTCAAAGTTCTGCTGAAATTCCATCCTCTTGAGTTCTTCAGAAGAATAAAGATTTGAGAGGATCGGCCAAGTGCGGTCGAACATTTCATGTACATAGTAGTGATTCTTCTTCACAATGTTCTGCGTGACAGTCATGTTTTGAAGAATTGAACCGAACTGACGCTTGACCCACTTGTGATTTCGATCGACTTTGTGATGAAGACTAAGAAGAAGTTCGTGATCCGTCATCACACGCGGGGCAGAGGCTTGAGGATTTTGCCCTATGGCTTTTGTAGTAGAGTCTTGTGTGATAGAGTCAGCATTGGTGGAGTGAGATGCAACCTTACGAAATTGACCATCCAATGGACGAGTGCCTTCATCATCAACAACAACATTTCCTTTTTCATCAATTGAGGAAAATGTCTTTTGAAGACTTAAATCGGAGGCAGAAAGCTAAAGTGATTCTGAAAGACAACCTTGTATGGAATTGAAGACCTGGTTCTGATGAACCTCATAATCTAGGGAGTATAAGGCCTCAAGTCAAAAGTTGATTGTGCAACATTAGCCAAAGTCCTCATGAAGAAATCATGATAGTTTATGGGTATCCCATGAATGATGTTGAATAGAAGATTCTTCTTGATGCCAAAAACCTCTTCTTCTTGTTCTTCTTCTTCAGAATTGTGGCCTTTGATAGGACTGATGGTTTTGGATAGAATGCGATAGACTGTTCTGGGCACATAAAGCAAATCCTTCACTAGGAAGGTTGTTCTTGGAGCTTGGCCTTGACGCACATGCTTCATCATCACTTGCATGAGATGATTTGGAAGTTCAGATTCCTCATATACGATCTTTGCTCCTTCTGATGGAGGACTGACTGGAATAACATGAAGCAGTTCAGAGGCTGGAGCTTTGAAGTGAGTATTGTCAGTCATCCAGTCGAGTACCCATGAGTTGATGTCTGAAACATTTCCAAAAGTGTGCAGGGTTGCATAGAATTGAAGAATTAGCTCTTCATTCCAATCACATATATTAGAGCAGAGTGGAAGGAGTCCAGTTTCGTGTAGTACCGGAGTGAAGCATGAGATGGACTCCATATCCACATGAGGAATTTGCCTGTGTCGGAAGACTTTTCCCTTCTCATAAAGAACTGAGGCATAGAAATTCATCTGGCTGGCAGTCCAGAACCTCTTGTGCCTTAATCTTGCTGAGTCATAAGGGTTTTCATCAGTGAAGAAATGATGCCCAGCGAAGAAATTTGCCTTGTTGAATTTCGGCCTCTTTGTGCTAGCATGAGGATTTGTGGGCTTGGGCTGAAGATTTGTAGTGAAGGGAACCACAATCTCTCAAGGCACAGCTTTGGTTGCACCAGACTGAGGAATTTGAGCAGCAGGTTCTACAACAACAATCTGGGTGTTGATTTCTATAGCTGATGCATCTATAATTTCTCCAGGAATGGATTTGAGTGGAGTTGGACGTCCTTAAGATCCAGTCAGTATTTCTTCAGTCAGTGTAGAAGATTGAAGAATTTGATTGAGAGGTGTGGCAATTGGTGAATTTGAGTGAGTTGTTTCCCAATATTCATGATTGATAAGTGGGTTGCTTGAACCAATGTCCACATCCTCATCAATTTCTTCGACACCAGCCTCTTCAGAAGTGAACTGAGGCTGGGGCGATGATACCTGTAGGGGTGAAGCAATTGCTTCCACCTCAATTTCTTCATAAATATGCTCCGAGGAGGCATCATAATGAGTTTCTTCACCACCATCGTCATCTGGAATGACATATACTTCACCAAATGGGACTATCTCTTTTGATGGCACATCAGAAATAGGAATTGCATCAATCAGTTCAATCGAGGAACTTGTCAAAGTCCTCAATTTCTTTGGAGCCAAGGATTCTGAAGGTGTTGATGCTTTCCTTTTCTTTGCTGCTTCTTATCCGCAACCATTGTTTTTTCCACTTCTGATGCAGAAGGAAGTATGACTTTCTTCACCTTTGAAGACTTTGCAGGAGGAGTAGGGGATGAAGTTGGTGCAGTTTTGATGCGGAGCATCCTTCCATCATCCCCATGGACTCTACACCAACACATCAAGCACCACGTGGACCCATGATAAGAGCTAGAGCACGTGCAATGGAAACCGAGGCGAATCCTTCCTAGTTGACATGCATATGGATACAATTGGAACTTGGTTGCTACCTCACCAAAATACTCTATGCCTCATTAGGTACGAAGAGGGACCCTTCCAAGAAGCTAAGGAGCACCACCAATTCCAAGGAGACGCAACCCAAGTCACAAAGGAAGACGAACGAGTTCAACAGCAGCTGGATAGGAAGTCCCAGGCGACCCCGTGCATACGACCCCCCGAGATCCCGTGCCCACAGACTATCCAAGGAGTTGGTGATGTAGCACCCCGTGCGCACGGGCGTGTACCGTGCACACAGGACCCCCGTGCGCACGGGCCCAACTTACCTCATGCGCACATGCCCTCTAGGATGGCTGGCTGAGAGGGCTGTTGCGCGTCCACTTCGCATCCACTTTGTCCCCTAGCTACCCAAGCCTATATATTTCATACCTAGGGTTATGTTTAGGGTTAGCAAAGTACTGTATGAGATATTTATGAGCTTTGCTCCTTCTATCACCTCCATTGGAGTTCAAGGCCTCTTAGGAGAGGATCCACTTGTGGATTTCAAGACCTCCATCTTGGATAAGACTACCATCATCAAGACCTCATCTCTAAGGAGTGGGAAGAACTCTACCATTGTGTCTTTCCTTTGATTTGTTTGTGAACTTGTGGATCTCATGTATGTTATCCTAGTAGATGTGTGATTTGGGTTTTGTTTGAGTGTTCCCGTTTGTGTTCTTGTGTGTTCATGTCATTCCCCACCTCCAAGTGTGAAAAGATCCCTCCTAGGGTTCTACCAGACAACAAGTTTCTTCAAACATGGCTGATGTACTCGCCCTTGTGTTTTCAGATTCTTTGGGCTCAGCAGGTTCTTCAGCTGGCCCGCGTTGTTCTTCACGCACAACATTGGGTGTTGCCCTGGTAGTTTCTTCAGGAGTAGGCATTTCTTCAGCTGCCTTAGTAGATGCTTCAACAACCTGAATTTCTTCAGCTGCACTAACAGTTTCTTCAATAGGCAGAGCAGATGTTCCAGCCTGAGAAATTTGTGGTTGCGATTGAGCAGCAACCCTTGTGTTGTGGTCCTTGATGGTTTTGTTGGCAATGTTGACGAATTTGACCTTGGCGCCTAGCCAATCAGCATGATAGCGATCAAATTCATCACTGAGACCTTTGATCTCCTGTTGAACAGTGACAAGTTGGTTAGGAGTCAGACTCAGAACATTATTCCTTAGAAAGTGCTCTTTCTTGTACTGGTTCTTCTTGGTCTTTCTAGAGTTTTCAAACTTCCATTTTTCTTCACATATGAAGGCAGTCAGAGCATGACTTGGACCAGGAGGCACCTTCGGGTCATCAACTTGTGTATTAGGATCTTTTTGCCAGATGTCAATGAAGTTGAGCACAGTCTTTGGATCCAGTAGAAGAGGAATTTTAGTGCCCTTTGCCTGAGCAACTCTTTGTTGCTTGTTTCTGATGATTTCAGCTAGTTCATCATCATCGGCTTCATCATGTGAGGGAACATTGAAAGCTACTTGCTTCTTGTGAGGACTTGGTCTCTTTCCGCATCCATCAATGGCCTTCACCCTCAATAGTGTTGGACCACTTGAGGAATGAGGATGAGCTGAGGAAGTAGCAGATGCCCCTAAGGCAATTGAAAATCTAGTAGTCCGCTGACATGTTGCAAAGTGGACAAGTGTTGAGGATATGGTGGCAGCAACTGAATATTGTGCAACAACAGAGGGCATTGGAGCTGCCCTTGAGGAAGTTGCTCAAATAATTTTCTCTGAGGGCTTTGCAGTTGAGGAACTTGGCTTTGAGGGCACATAGCTTGAAGACTTTGGCTTCACAGCAGATTTCTTCGACATTGCCTTCTTTGGTGCTGTTCCACTGGCAGAGGCCTCAACAGCAGCAGCTTGAGAATCCTCATTGAATTTCATCACTGCCTCAGCTGCAGTTTTCTTCAGTTTAGCTTGACGTTTACCCCACTCTTTGAGAAATTCCTCACTACGCTTGATGCTGGTAGGATCAACCTCTTGATCAACAGCTGGAGGGGTCTAGGGCATGGGGGATTTATAGCAAATTTCTTCATGTACTTGGGAGTGACATAGCAATATTCCTTCCATTCTTTAGCCAATCTCCTCTCCATTCTCTGTATGCGCGTTTTACGCTGCTTCTTGGTCTCTTTCCCATAGGTTTCCTCATCAGGAGTACATTATTCATCATATATGTCCTCAGGGATTTCAAATGCCGTGTTTGTCTCAACCTTCTTTCCTTCTTTCTGAGGTCTTTTCCTTTCAGCCATTTTCCTCACTTGAGGATTTCGAACTTTTGAAGATTCCGAGGAAGTATGCAATTTTTCTTCGAGGAGCGCTGTAGATGAGTTAAGTTTATGAGAAACTAGAGATTCATCAGCAGACATTAGTACCTGTGAACAGAGTATAGGTGCGAAGAATTTGAAGAGGTTATATGCGTTCTCCGTTTTTTTCAAAAATATCAAGTGGAGGAATTTGACCATAGATGTCTTGAGGAATTTCACTAAGTTTTCTTGACTCAGGTTCCAGAGTTGTACATGTTTGATAATCCACACAACTGAGGAATCTTGAGGAAAATCATAGCTTAGAGAAATAAATCAAGGGAAAGAAGCTTTGCGGTGTTTAAGAAGTAGGTTGTTGAAGAATAAACACCTTTTGAGGATTTTGTGAAAATCACAAGGATCAAAATAGGGAAGTAAAATCAGATTTTAATTAACCTTTATGAAGAACACGATGAACTGGGAGTTAGAATGGAGAAGTTCGTCTGTCCAGATCTCCCGCGCCCTAACTTGGCGGCGGAAGACAGCTACGGTGGCGGCATAGTGAAGATTTCCGCGGCCGGCGCGAGTATGACGGTGACGAGGTCGAGGTAATGAAGCTCTTCCTCTCCGGCGGAAATGAGGCTTAGTGGCGGCCGAGGGAGTCCTAGATTAGGGGGTCCTCAGATAGCCGGACTATATACTTTGGCCGGACTGTTGGACTATGAAGATACAAGATTGAAGACTTCGTCCCGTGTCCGGGTGGGACTCTCCTTTGCGTGGAAGGCAAGCTTGGCAATTCGGATATGTAGATTTCCTTCTCTGTCACCGACTTTGTGTAACCCTAGCTCCCTCCGGTGTCTATATAAACCGGAGGGTTTAGTCCGTAGGACGACAACAATCATAATCATAGACTAGCTTCTAGGGTTTAGCTTCTATGATCTTGTGGTAGATCAACTCTTGTAATACTCATATCATCAAGATCAATCAAGCAGGAAGTAGGGTATTACCTCCATCGAGAGGGCCCGAACTTGGGTAAACATTGTGTCCCCCGCCTCCTGTTACCATTAGCCTCAGACGCACAGTTCGGGACCCCCTACCTGAGATCCGCCGGTTTTGACACCGACATTGGTGCTTTCATTGAGAGTTCCACTGTGCCGTCACGATAAGGCTTGATGGATCCTTCAATCATCTGCAATGATGCGATCCAGGGTAAGGATTTCCTCCCCGGACAGATCTTCGTATTCGGCGGCTTCATACTGCGGGCCAACTCACTTGGCCATTTGGAGCAGATCGATAGCTACGCCCGTGGCCATTAGGTCAGGTTTGGAAGCTTGAACTATACTGCCGACATCCGCGGAGATTTGATCTTCGATGGATTCGAGCCCATGTCAGGTGCACCGAACAGTCACGCCGAGCATGACTTAGATCTGCCATCGGACGGTGTTTGGGAGATCACACCTATGGCTGCTCCGGCTCTTAATTCGGAGCAGATTATGCCTCCCGAGGACGGGTGGATAAACCCCGCCACGGGGACCGCACACTCATCAGCGCTACAGCCGAACACAGTCTTCACCTCCAAAGAGATCTGTGTCATCGAACCCTCGGACTCGTCTCCGGCCATAGGATCCGAACTGTGTGCATCCGTGCCTATCGAATCTGATTGGGCACCGATCATGGAGTTTACCTCCGCGGATATCTTTCAGCACTCACCCTTGGGCGATGTGCTAAATTCATTGAGGTCTCTCTCTCTATCAGGAGACTCTTGGCCGAACTATGTCCGGCTTGAGTGGGAAGCGGACGATGAAGAAATTCGTTCCCCACCCACCACCCACTTAATAGCCACTGTCGATGACTTAACCGACGTGCTTGACTTCGACTCCGAAGACATCGATGGTATGGACGACGATGCAGGAGAAGAACAGGAACCACTGCCCACAGGGCGCTGGACAACCACCTCATCATATGATATATATATGGTGGACACCCCCAAAGAAAGCAATGGCGATGAGGCAACGGAGGATAATCCCTTGGAGAAGCAATCTAAGCACCGGCGTCATCCGCGCCGCTCTAAGCCCCGCCATAGCAAAAATAGCGATACCGACACAAGAGATGATAGCAATCCGGATGGTGCCGAAGACGAAAACAATCCCGCCCAGCCCGACTTCGAGCAGACCAAGCGGGAGGATGGGAAAGCTAGCCCTAAGGAACAGGCAACAGATGATGAATCAGAGGATGACAATTACATGCCCCTCTCCGAAGACGAAGTGAGCCTTGACGACGAAGAATTAATCGTGCCTGAGGACCCCGTTGAGCAGGAGCGCTTCAAGCGCCGGCATATGTCCACTGCAAAAACCCTGAAGAAGAAACATCAACAGCTTCAAGCTGATCAAAATCTGCTAACTGATAGATGGACTGAGGTCCTGGCAGCCGAGGAATATGGACTCGAGCGCCCAACCAAAAGTTACCCAAAGCGCAGGTTGCTACCTCAGCTCGAGGAGGAGGCATTAAAGCCCACACTACCAGCGCACGATGCGGCTGACCGGCCACCTCATGGCCAAGACAAAGCGGCGTATCAGCCCAAACACCAGCCCGCACCCCACTGCCAATCAAACAAAAACACTAAGGCCCGAGGCTACACGCAGGACATGCGAGACGTATTGGAAAACAAAGCAGGACAGTCAAGATTGATCTACGGGTCACGGGGGCGCGCCACAACGCGTGATGATGACCGTCCCGCCGGATACACTAAAAACAAGTCCGGCCGGGCCGAATACAACAAACCAGAATCATTTGAACTGCATCGTGATGTAGCCCAGCATAGAGGCGCCGCACACCCCCTATGCTTCACTGATGAAGTAATGGATCATGAATTCCCAGAAGGGATTAAAACCGTGAACATTGAATCATATGATGGCACAACAGACCCCGCGGTCTGGATTGAAGATTTTCTTCTCCACATTCACATGGCTTGCAACGATGATCTACATGCCATCAAGTACCTCCCATTTAAGCTCAAAGGACCGGCTCGTCATTGGCTGAATAGCCTGCCGGCAAACTCCATTGGCAGTTGGGAGAACCTGGAAGACACATTCCTTGACAACTTTTAGGGTACTTATGTGCGACCACCGGACGCTGATGACTTAAGTCACATAACCCAATAGCCCGGAGAGTCAGCCAGGAAATTCTGGACTCGGTTCCTAACTAAAAAGAACCAAATCATCGACTGTTCGGATGCCGAAGCCCTAGCGGCCTTTAAGCAGAACATCCGTGACGAGTGGCTCGCCCGACATCTCGGCCAAGAGAAGCCGAAGTCCATGGCAGCCCTCACGACACTCATGACCCACTTTTGTGCGGGCGAGGACAGCTGGCTGGCTCGTAGCAACAACACATCAAGAAATCCTCGCACTTTCGATGCCAGAGATTGCAACGGCAAGCCACGACGCAACAGACACAAGCGTCGCAACAGTGGCGACAACGCCGAAGACACGACAGTCAATGCCAGATTCAGTGGCCCTAAATCCAGTCATCGTAAAAGGCCATTCAAAAGAAACAATCCGGGCCCGTCCAGTCTGGACCGCATACTCGATCGCTCGTGTCAAATTTACGGCACCCCCGATAAACCAGCCAACCACACCAACAGAGAATGCTGGGTGTTCAAACAGGCCGGCAAGGTGAATGCCGAAAACAAGGAAAAGGGGCCGCATAGCGATGATGACGAGGTGCCCCGGCGGCCGAACACAGGAGGGCAGAAGAAATTTCCTCCCCAGGTGAAAACGGTGAACATGATATACGCAACCCATATCCCCAAGCGGGAACGGAAGCGTGCACTAAGGGACGTCTATGCGATGGAGCCAGTCATCCCAAAATTCTACCCATGGTATTCTTGTCCGATCACTTTCAATCGCAGGGACCATCCTACCAGTATCCGTCATGGCGGTTCGGGCGCATTGGTCCTCGACCCCATCATTGACGGATTCCACCTCACACTAGTCCTTATGGACGGTGGCAGCAACCTGAACCTCCTTTATCAGGATACAATGCGCAAAATGGGCATAGACCCCTCAAGGATCAAACCCACAAAAACCACCTTCAAAGGTGTCATACTAGGTGTAGAGGCCTGTTGCACAGGCTCAATCACACTGGAAGTAGTCTTCAGATCTCCGGACAACTTCCAAAGCAAGGAATTAATCTTCGATATCGTCCCTTTCCGCAGTGGCTACCGCGCACTGCTCGGACGAACCGCATTTGCTAGATTCAATGCGATACCGCATTATGCATACCTAAAGCTCAAAATGCCAGGACCTCGCGGGGTTATAACACTTAATGGAACACACAGAGCGCTCGCTCCGTACGGAGGAGCACACTGCGGCCCTCACAGCAGAAGTACAGAGCAGCCTTTTTAGGCAGACCTATAATTCGGCAATAAAGCCTCCGGACACCGTTAAGCGAGTCCGGAGTTCCCTACAACAGGATCGTCCGGCACGTCCATAGGTCGCCTATCAATTCGGCCTCCATCCTGGTCCCAGTCAAATGGTGAAATTTGTGCCGCGTGTACATAATTACGCACTTAAAATACCATGGGCATAGGCGGAGGCACAACCATACTGCAGTCCACAATGCGGCTCAACCGCCTCAGGACCCGTATACCTTAATAATTTTCTTTCTTTCAGGACTTTATTCTCGGGGAGCTCTTTCAGATAGCCTGATTATAGGACCCATCACGGGAAGGAAACACCAAGGAGGCAAAAAACTTTGACATATAAGGGAATCCCCAGGTGGTCTCTGATAATGACCGTTATGCCTGTTTTACATACCCACATGCAGCTTACCCTTGGCTAGGACATGTCAAATAGTCCTATTTTGCTTATCACACTACTTGTAAACATACGCTTTGAAGTATTATTTACATAACAATGGAAAAATATACAGCGTCAGCCTATTATTACATTTCTTTATCTTTTTCCTTGACTGCTCATTTACTACAAATTGCACCCATACACTTTGGTACGTTCAGCTCGCCAGGGGCTTCAGTGTACCCCATAACACGACAAGAAAAGTCCGAACACTTTCGACAGTGCGGCACCCCGAACTTATAGCATTATATGCATCAACTCCGAATCTGGTCAATAGTTGGGTTTGCCCGGCTCCCATGTTTTGGTGCCTTACGTTCCGCTATATCGGCTAAGGTAGCATAGGGAGAACTACTGCGATTGTGTCCCGGTTCTTCCGGATGAGCACCTCAATAGAGAAAGCCGAAAACTGATTATCATGATGCGGCGAGAGCTGGTCGCTGTTCGAGAGGTTTTTCCGCTTCGGGCAAGGAATCGGCCTTGTACGATTTAGGCGTGTATAGCGCCCCAAGTTCGGCCTTCCGAATACTAGGGGCTTTGCCAAAATTTAAAATTGTAGACTTCTATGGCTAAGTGAGAGTGATAAAGCTGTATAGTCTGATTGCCTTGTTCGCTGCGCTAAACACCTCCTTAAAGGACCAAAAATTTGGGTAAAGAGTGTTTAGATTTATCCCGAACACCCCAGTACTAGTTACATGGGGGCAGAAGCCAATGACTAGCCAACTCTCAAATTTATAAACGGCCGCATAGAAGGTAATATTTAAAAAAAACAAGCGTTATACATCACACATGAATTCCTTTTCATATTACAGGATGACATGAGTACATTCATCCAAATATTACATCCTTAGCACACTCCTCCGCTACAAGGCGGGCACCCTTCAGGACACTGTCGTAATACCTTTCGGGGTGGCGATGCTCCTTGCCCTCCGGCGGCCCCTCTATCACCAGCTTCTCGGCGTCCATCTTCGCCCAGTGCACTTTTGCGTGGGCGAAGGACCTGCGCGCACCTTCGATGCAGACTGACCGCTTAATGGCTTCAAGCCGCGGACATGCATTCACAAGCCGCTTTACCAGGCCAAAGTAGCTGCTGGGCAGGGGCTCGCGAGGCCACATCCGGACTATGAGATCCTTCATGGCCAGTTCGGCCGCTTTGTGAAGCTCGACCAGTTGCTTCAGCTGGTCGCTCAAGGGCATCGGGTGTTTGGCCCCAATATACTGGGACCAGAACAACTTCTCCGTGGAGCTCCCTTCTTTGGCCCGGTAGAACTCCACGGCATCCGAGATGCCGCGCGGCAGATCTGCGAACGCTCCTGGAGAGCTCCGAATTCGGGTAAGTAACAGGAAAATCTCCTTCACATGCTTGCTTTGCATAATGAATCCTTACCCGCCGCTATCTTGTTGGCCGCCTGAATCTCCTGAAGGGCCTTTTGGGCTTCGGCCTTGGCATCTTGTGCGCTCTGGAGGGCCTTCGCAAGCTCGAACTCTTGCGTCTTCGAGTCACGCTCCAAGGAATCGTATTTGTTGACGACATCCTGGAGCTCTTGCTAGACCTCGTCGACTCGGGGGTCTTGCTTTTCGCGCTCGATGCGCTCCTTGGCCGCTTTGTCTTCGGCCTCGGAAAGCGCCTTCTTTAGGGACGCCACTTCGGTTGTGGCCCCTATTAAAATTCATAATGCTTCTGTAAGCTAAAACCATTCCTTCTTTATCAATATACAAACGGGGTATTATGTACCTTTGTTATCCTCGAGCTGCCTCTTCAGGAAGCCGAGCTCTCCTTCGCTCCGCTCCAAGTCCCGCTTCAATCTGGAGATCTCCGCAGTACGAGCAGCAGCGGCTAGCAGCGACGCCTGCTTATTCACATAGACACATTTTGTCAGACTCCTATGGTTGTTATTTGATCCTCTGTTCGGCCTTTCTTTCCGAACACCAAACAGAGCATCAGGGGCTACTGTGTATATTGTGATAATTTGATTACTTACCTCAAAGCCTGTTAGGAGGCTGGCGCAGGCTTCGGTCAATCCGCTTTTGGCGGACCGAACCTTCTCGATCACCGCACTCATGATGGTGCGATGCTCTTCGTCAATGGAAGCGCCGCGAAGCGCTTCTAGCAAGATGTCTGATGCCTCTGGATGGGCAGAGGTCATCGGCATAGGCGGCTCGCCCTCCTTAGTGAGGGGCTGCCTACCTGAATCCGGAACCACTGGAGGTTCCGGCACAGTATCCGGCTGGGGACCAGACTTGCTGCGGCCCCCGTCATCAGAATCCATGGGGGTCTTTCCCCCCATGTGCCCAGCGTCTGGGATTTCGCCTTGGGGCGTCTCCAGAACCGTCTCCTCCTGGTCCGGTATCCTCTGGGACAACAACTCGGTGTCGTCCGCGGGCC
>NC_041387.1:364978569-364990783 GCF_002162155.2 Triticum dicoccoides | reverse complement strand
CGGGAGTGAATCACTGTTCATCGCTGACTGACTCAAAGACCCATCTGAGGAGGATACATTGATGTGGGCTTTGGACAGACTGCACAGTCACATTTGACATGATAAGAAGTAATAAAGCAAAACATACCGGAAGTATTATAGTGTCCGGATACTTACGACTTCGCCAGAGGCTTGTCCCTGGGAAACCACTCCTCATCGCTGTAGGCGGCTGTTGTGGAGTGGTCCGGAGGGAGGGTCCTTCCCTTCTTGGACCCTTCGTCCTCCCCAGACGGGGCGACCTTCCTTTTCTTCTCCCCCTCGGTTTGGGGGGGAGGGTTTTCCTCTTCCTCCTCCTTGTTTTTGTTGGAGGAGTGCGCCTCGGTGTCCTCGGACGATGAGTCCGACACAACCTTGCACCGGAGACCCTTCCTGGTCCCCGTGGCCTTCTTCTTGGCCTTCTTCTCCAGCACCTCGTAAGGCGCCGGAAACAGCATCTCTGTCAAGAGAGCCGTTGCTGGATCTTCAGGTAGTGGAGCTGGACAGTCGATCCGCTCCTCTATCGCTACCCAGTCCTGTTAAAATTGGCGTGGAGGCTTAGATTCCTCCCATGAATATACTGGGGAAAGGCACATCTTGTGAAATATAGAGAGCTTACCGGATTGGCGGGGCGCTTTGCGCTGAGTCCGCGATCCTCGGTAGTGGGAGGAGGTACTTCGACAACCTTGAACAACACCTTCCAGACGTCTTTGTGCATCGGGTCGAAGAGCTCTCGCAGCGTCTGGTGTTTGGCCGAATCGAACTCCCACATATTGAATGCCCATCTTTGACACGGGAGGATCCGTTGGAAGAGCATGACCTGGACCACGTTGACAAGGTTGATCTTCTTGCTTATCTTATTTTTGACACAGTTCTGGAGGTAGGTCAGCTCCCTCGGCGCACCCCAGGCTAAGCCCTTCTTTTTCCAGGAGGTGAGCCGCATGGGGATGCCAGATCGGAATTCGGGGGCCACCGCCCAGTTGGCATCACGCGGCTCGGTGATATAGAACCACCCCAATTGCCACCCCTTCACGGTCTCCACATAGGAGCCTTCGAGCCAGGTGACGTTGGGCATCTTGCCCACCATGGCGCCTTCGCACTCCGCTTGCTGGCCGAACACTATCTCCGGCTTCACGTTGAAGGTCTTCAGCCACAGGCCTAAGTGAGGCTTGATGCGGAGGAAGGCCTCGCACGCGACGATGAACACCGTGATGTTGAGGATGAAATTGGGGGCCAAATCATTGAAGTCCAGCCCGTAGTAGAACATGAGCCCACGGACAAATGGGTGGAGGGGGAATCCCAGTCCGCGGACGAAGTGAGCCAGGAATACAACCCTCTTGTAGGGTTCTGGAGTAGGGACGATCTGCCCTGCCTTTGGGAGCCGATGCGCGATGTCTGCGGCCAGGTATCCGGCCTCCCGGAGCTTCGTGATGTCCTCCTCCATAACGGAGGAGACCATCCACTTGCCTCCCGCTCCGGACATGTTTGGAATGACTCTACGGAGAAGGTGAGAACTTGGGTGCTGGAGCTCGAGCATGCGAGAATGGATGAGGGAGGGAAGAAGAAGGCGTGGTTGAAAAAGAGGAATCCCTATCTCTTTATAAAGGCGGTAGAAACTGTGCGCCTCCCCACTTGCCCGGTAAAATCGCTTATTCCCCAAGCGCCACGATTGATGGCGCGGTTGGGTTACCCACACCCGTATTGATGAGAATCCTGTGATAAGGGGACACGATCTCTACTTCGACAAGACGTGCCAAGGAAACCGCCTGACAATATGTGCAGTAGCTGGTTGAGAAAAACGGTTCCAATAATGACCGGGCCGTGGCGTGATGTCACGCTATGAAAAAGTTGTTAGCAGATTAGATTTGTGGAATATTGTGCTCTCTACGGTGGTATGTGGAAGTTATTGTGAAGAGCCGAACACAATCCTCATATTCAAGATCTTCTATGGAGTATTTGGAGAAGGAACCCGCCTTACAATGCCGAAGACAATCTACGCGCCGGACTCATCGTCATTGAAGCCTGGTTCAGGGGCTACTGAGGGAGTCCTGGATTAGGGGGTCCTCAGACAGCCGGACTATATACTTTGGCCGGACTGTTGGACTATGAGGATAAAGATTGAAGACTTCGTCCCGTGTCCGGGTGGGACTCTCCTTTACGTGGAAGGCAAGCTTGGCAATTCGGATATGTAGATTTCCTTCTCTGTAACCGACTCTATGTAACCCTAGCCCCCTCTGGTGTCTATATAAACCGGAGGGTTTAGTCCGTAGGACGACAACAATCATAATCATAGGCTAGCTTCTAGGGTTTAGTCCGTAGGACGACAACAATCACAATCATAAACAGAAAGTAGTGTATTACCTCCATCGAGAGGGCCCGAACCAGGGTAAACATTGTGTCCCCCGCCTCCTGTTACCCTTAGCCTCAGACGCACAGTTCGGGACCCCCTACCGGAGATCCACCGGTTTTGACACCGACAGCGGAGCTAGGTCCGAGCACGAGCGAGGTGAAAGTGAGGTCGAGCAGAGTAAATGAAGGCAGTGAAAGGGGAGGGGTATTTATAACGGAGGTGAAAAACTAAACACCCTAAGAATTTGGACCTCCATACCCCTGACCCTTGCTACCCTTTTGACATGTGGTACCCACGTAATGAGTAGATGAGACCATGGAGGATCGTGGGTGAATATAATAATCTAGTCTTGGGAAGTGGGATAGGTTTGAGTAGCAACGCCAAAAAATTGATATGAAAATTTAATTGTTTTGTTTGCAAATTCTTCAGCTGACAAGGACACAGTGAAGACTTTGAACGGGTTTCAAATAGAAGCATATGATGAATTTATGAACAGACTGGGTTGAGTTTAGCATAGAGGGGGAACGGGTCCGATCACATTCACTTAGAGGAAAAACCAACTTGAAGAATTAGCAATAAGTGAATGTTGTCGAGGACATTGAAAACTCACATATATATAGTCAATGAAGAACTCCAATTGTAAAGTTTGAAGAATTTGCAAAATGATGAAAAACTCAATTTTGAAGATTTTCAACTATGGTTGGTGGCGTGACCCACCGTATAAGAATGATGATTCCAGACACTGTTTACAATTGTCGTAGGGTTTTGAGAATCAAATTATTCAACAATTTCTTCACACTTAGAGAGTGAGTCTTCATCGATTGAAGAAAAATGTTAGTTCGTGTGTTGCACATCAAAGTCATCAATTTTGCATAAGTGTTAGGATGTGTGTCCTTTCAAAGAACATTCGAAGATTCTATGATATTTAGCTCACACCGCAACTTGCAAAATCTCTTTTCATCCAAGGGCTTTGTGAAGATATCAACCATTTGTTCTTTAGTCTTCACGTGGTCGATGGAGATGTCACCCTTGAACACATGATCTCGAAGAAAGTGATGATGAATTTGGATGTACTTAGTCTTCCAGTGTTGAACTGGGTTGTGAGCAATCTTGATGGCACTCTCGTTGTCGCAGTAGAGAGGCACGTTCTTCATATTGATGCCATAATCCTAGAGGGTTTGCTTCATCCACAACAATTGAGCATAGCAGGAACCAACAACAATGTACTCAGCTTCAGCAGTAGAAAGTGACACGCAGTTCCTCTTCTTCGAGGACCAACATACTAAGGGTCGTCCGAGGAAATGGCATGTGCCTGATGCTGACTTGCGATCCACCCGATGACCAACATAGTTAGAGTCAGAATATCCAATGAGATCAAAAGTTGAGCCCTTGGGGTACCATAATCCAAGTGTTGGAGTGTGATCTAGATATCAAAGAATATGTTTCACAGCCTTATGGTGTGATTCCTTCAGTGTAGCTTGAAAATGTGAACACATGCAAACACCAAGCATATATCCGGCCTAGATGCACATAGGTACAATAAGTAACCAATCATGGAGCAATATACCTTTTGATCAAATTTTTTACCATTTTCATCAGTGCAGAGGTGGCCATTTGTGGGCATTGGAATTTTGACGCCTTTGCAATCTTGCATGCCAAATTTCTTTAGGACATCCTTGAGGCATTTCTCTTGAGATGAAGATGCCATTGCATTATTGACGGATTTTAAGACCTAAGAAGAATATCAACTCTCCCATCATGGACATTTGATCTTCTTCACACATCATGTAAGAAATTTCGTCACCGTAACATTTTTCAGTACAACCAAAGATAATATCGTCCACATATATTTGGCACGTGAATAGTTCATCATCGTAAGATTTTGTGAAAAGAGTTTGGTCAAGTGAACCAGGATTGAAGCCTTTCTTCACGAGGAATTCCTTCAGTGTGTCATACCACACCCCGAGGGGCCTGCTTGAGACCATAGAGGGCCTTGTTTAGACTGAAGACTTTGTCAGGGTGCTTAGGATCTTCAAAACCTGGGGGTTAAGCAACATATACTTCTTCCTCAAGCTTACCATTGAGGAATGCACTTTTCACATCCATTTGATATAAGATGATGTTGTGATGGTTAGCGTAAGCAAGCAATATGCAAATAGCTTCAAGACTAGCAACATGTGCAAAAGTTTCGTCAAAGTCAATTCCTTCAACCTGTGTGTAGCCCTGAGCTGTAAGATGAGCCTTATTTCTCACCACTTGGACATTTTTGTCTTGCTTGTTGTGGTAGATCCACTTGGTACCAATGATACTGTGCTTGCGAGGATCTGGTCACTTGAAAAGTTCCCACACGCTGTTGAGCTCGAATTGATTTTCTCTTGCATTGCTTGAATCCACTCAGGCTCTAGAAATTCCTCATCAACTTTGGTTGGCTCTGTGATAGAGACAAAATCAAAGTGCCCAAAAAAGTTAGACAAATGTGAAGCTTTTGAGCGAGTGAGGGGACCTGGTGCATTGATGTTGTTGCAGATTTTGTCACTCTGCACTTCATTAGCCACGCGAGGATGAGCAGGTTAACGACTTTGATTGGGCTGTGCATTTTCTTCAGGTGCACCAACATGACCGTCTTCATTACCTGGGATGACTTCTTCAGCAGGTTCAGTGGGTATAATATCCTCAGTAGCCTGGAACCTAATGGATTCCTCAGGAGGCATTTCATCTAGCACATGAGGTAGGTGCTCACTTTGCGAGCCGCTAGTATCATCGAACCGCACATGTATAGTTTCAGCAACCTTGTTGTGATAGGTGTTGAAGACTCTGTAGGTGTTCTAGTCCTTTCCGTAACCAAACATAAAACCTTCATGTGCTTTTAGTGCAAATTTAGAACTATGATGAGGATCTCTAATCCAACATTTAGCACTGAAGACTTTGAAATAACTCACATTTGGGTTTCTTGCCTGTGAGGAGCTCATATGAGGTTTTCCTGAGGAATTTGTGAAGATATACTCTGTTGATGATGTGGCATGCAGTATCAATAGCCTCAGGCCAGAAACGACGAGGTGTCTTGTATTCATCAAGCATAGTGCAAGCCATCTCAACAAGAGTCATGTTCTTGCGCTCCACGACACCATTCTGCTGAGGAGTGTATAGGGCAGATAACTCATGAGTAATAGCAAGTTTATCAAGATAGTCATCAAGGCTAGTGTTATTGAACTCGATCCCATTTTCGCTCCTGATATGCTTGATCTTTACATCGAAATTCGTCGAGACCCTTGAGGAAAAACGTATGAAGACTTCCTGCATTTCAGTTTTGTACATGATGATATGCACACAGGTGTAACAAGAATAATCATCAACAATAATAGAGCAATATAATGATGCTGCATTTGTTAGTGTGGAATAATGAGTGGGGCCAAAGAGGTCCATGTGAAGCAATTCAGAAGGATGAGTGGTAGTCATAATAGTCTTTGAAGGATGCTTGGATCTGGTCATCTTTCCAGCCTCGCAAGCCCCACAAAGATGATCTTTCAGGAATTTGACACCCTCGATGCCGATGATGTGCTTCTTCTTCACAAGTCTGTGCAAGTTCCTCATACCAGCATGACCAAGTCGTCGATGCCATAGCCAGCCTTCTGAAACTTTTGCAAGTAGACATGTGGCAGGCTGTGGTCCTGCAGAGAAATCAACAATATACAAGTCTCCTCTTCTAAAGCCTTTGAAGACTTTGGATTTGTCAGATTCCATGAGTACTATGCAACAATATTTGCCAAAGATGACAACCATATCAAGATCACAAAGCACTAAGACTGACATGAGGTCGAATTAGAGAGATTCGACAAGCATGACTTTGTCCATGTGTCGATCCTTTGAGATTGCAACCCTACCTAGATCGAATACCTTGCTTTTTTCCTTTGTCAGCGTAGGTGATATGCTTCAGATGTGATGGACATAGTACAGAGTCCATCAGTAAGTTCTTCTCTCTAGTCATATGATTTGTGCATCCACTATCGTGGACCCACTTAGTAGCTTTGGGCAATTCATCCTGCAGACGAATTAGTGCATCTTACGAACTCATATACTTTAGAGTGAAGAATATGACATCAAATTTGACAAATAGAATTTCACAAGCAGTACAATAGATATAACAATATAAGGATGCGAAAAATGAGTAATTCATTTCTTCATGATTAGCTTTCGTCTTTTCAATCACTCTCAGGTCTCCAGCAAATTCTTCAGACGTTCAAGTTCATCTAGAGATCTAACTCTGCATAAGAGATTAGTTCATTTTCTTCACCACCCACATCTGGAGGGGTGGCAAAGAGTTCATCATTCCGCGAGCTCCATATGCAAAAGGTGGCATTGAAGCCAGTGCACTTTATTTCACAGAGGAGGGGTTAGAGTACGCATATGAATAAGCAGAGAAATTCTTTGAGGACTTATGAACATAATGGTTTGAATAATAATGCACATATTCATGACCCTTAGATTTTCCCTGCAAAACAACAACATTAGCACGAGAATAAGTGTACTTTTGACCATATGAGGAATTTGATCCATGTGAAGACTTTGGTCCATATGAAGAATTTGATCTGGGATTCCGATTCTTCACGGGTGCTGTCATGAGGATATTCACCCGAACTTTGAAGGTACCTTGTGGGAACCCAAATTTTCTTCATAGGAGGACCGTTCCTTCAGTTAGTTGCAACATATCTAGCAAATACTTCACCATTCTGATTTTTGAACAGTTATAGTTGGAGTCAAATGACTCATTAGATGAACATGAAGATTCACATGTAAAGCCAGATGAAGTAGGTGGATCTATAGGAGGTCCTTTTGTAGCAATCCATGAGGTTTTGGGATACTGCTCGGGTTTCTAGTAGGATCCATTGGCATGGAGTTTCCTCTCAAATGCAATACCCTCTTTCCCGGGGTTCCTGTTCAGAATCTGCTTTTTAAGCACATCGCAAAGGATTTGATGCCCTTTGAGGTTTTTGTACAAGCCTGTCACGTACAATTCCTTCAACCCTCCATTTTCATTAGTGATACTTGTGGTATCCTTAGATGAGGAATTATTTACCATAGAAATAGTTGAAGAAGTTACATCAATACAAGCATTTGAACTCTCAGGTGCAGAATTAGCAGTTCCATGTTCGACGCATTTCAAATAGGGTGGAATGAATTCTTCCTAAGGGGAACAGATCTGTTGAGCAAGCAAAAAATCATTTTCCCTTTGAAGATTATCATGAGTCACCCTTAGTTTCTCAAGATCTTACTTTCTTTGAAGAAATTCACAATAAAGCTTCTCATGATCGGCAAGAGAGTTTCATGACGACTTTGAAGGTTATCAAACTTAGACTAAAGATGTTGAAGATCATCAGTTAGAGTTTGAGTCCGATCCATTTCCTCACTCAAGAAGTCATCGCTTTTTTTCTAGCAATTTATGAACCTTTTCCAAAGCTTTTTGCTGTTTGTGGCAATAGTAGCAAGTTTGGAATAGCTAGGTTTGAGTTTTTCATCAGATTCACCTTCACTAGATTCAGAGGAGGAAGGATATTGAGTACCTTGGCACCTTTTGCCACGAAGCAATAGGTGGTAGCAAAGTCATCGTTGTTGTCGTCAGTGGTGTTGGACTTGCCATGTTCCTTAGAGTTGAAGACGGGCTTGCTGACGAAAGTAGTAGCGAGAGCTAGGCTCGCCACACCAGAGTTTGACTCCTCCTCAGATTCTCCTCTTCCTCATTTTCCTCAGATTCAGCTTCAGAATCCATTTCCTTACCAATAAATGCCCGAGCCTTTCTAGAACTACTCTTCTTGTGAGATGAAGACTTTGAAGACTTTGAAGATTTCCGGTTTTTCTTCAAGTCATCTGAACTGTCAGCCTTGTACTTCTTCTTCTTTGATTTCTTCACCCCCAAAGGACAATCAACAATGAAGTGACCAGACTTCTTGCATTTACGGCAAGTCCTTTTCTTGTGGTCGCGGGATGAAGAATATGATCTCATGTCATCACCTCTTGAAGATCTTCCAAAACGGCCTCGTCTTGAGAACTCCTGGAATTTTCTCACGAGCATTGCTAGCTCCTGACTTAGTTCTTCAGGATCACCAAGGCTACTGTCAGAGTCTTCCCCTTCAAATGAGGAAATTGCCTTGGCCTTCAGTGCATGTGATCTTCTATAGCTTGGCTTGTAGAGGTCTCTTTTCTCAGATTGTTGGAATTCATGAGTATTTAGTCTCTCGAGAATAATAGCAGAATCCAGTGACTTGTAGTCTCCACGTTCTTGAATCATCAAAGCCAGTGTATCGAATGAGGAATCAAGGGATCTCAGAAGTTTCTTCACCACCTCATGGTCGGTGATGTCAATGGCACCAAGAGCTTGGAGCTCATTGGAGATATCAGTAGGACGATCGAAGGTTTGCTGAACATTTTCGTTGATGCGTCTTTTGAAGCGATTGAAGAGATTGCAAAGAACGTCAACTCGAGAATCACATTGGGTTGAGACTCCTTCGTTGACCTTGGATAGCCTATCCTAGATGAGCTTTGCAGACTTCAAATCACTCACTCTGCCATACAGTCCTTTGCTCAGATGGCCACATATGATATTCTTGACTTGGGAGTTGAGTTGCTTGAATCTCTTCGCATCAGCAGCGTTTACAGAGGGAGCAACAGAGCGATGTCTACTACACAACCTTCTTCTTGTAGACTCGTGTTGGGACTCGAAGGAGAGTTTTGTAGGACAGTAGCAAATTTCCCTCAAGTGGATGACCTAAGGTTTATCAATCCGTGGGAGGCGTAGGATGAAGATGGTGTCTCTCAAATAACCCTGCAACCAAATAACAAAGAGTCTCTTGTGTCGCCTACACAACTAATACAGTGGTAAATTGTATAGGTGCACTAGTTCGGCAAAGAGATGGTGATACAAGTGTAATATGGATAGTAGATATAGGTTTTTGTAATGTGAAAATATAAAAACAGCAAGTTAGCAAGTGGTAAAAGTGAGCGAAAACGGTATTGCAATGCTTGGAAATAAGGCCTAGGGTTCATACTTTCACTAGTGCAAGTTCTCTCAACAATGATAACATAATTGGCTCATATAACAATCCCCCAACGTGCAACAAAGAATTACTCCATAGTTCCTATCGCGGAGAACATAAGATGAAATTGCTTGTAGGCTATGAAACCACCTCAAAGTTATCCTTTCCGATCAATCCATTGAGCTATTCTTATAAGTGTAACAAACAACCCTAGAGTTCATAGTAAAATAACACCATATGATACACATCAATCAACCCTAATGTCACCTAGATACTCCAATGTCACCACAAGTATCCGTGGTTCAATTATACGATATGCATCACACAATCTTAGATTCATAATATTCAATCCAACACAAAGAACTTGAAGAGTATCCCAAGATTTCTGTCAGAGAAAGGAATATGAAAACGCGTACCAACTCCTCTCATAGATTACCCCAATGTCACCACGGGAATCCGCAAGTTGATAACCAAAACATACATCAAGTGGATCAATAGAACATCCCATTGTCACCATGGATATCCCATCACAAGACATACATCAAGTGCTCTCACATCCAAAGATTCAATCTAACATAACAAAATCTCAAAGGAAAAGACTCAATTCATCACAAGGTAGAGAGGGAGAAACACCATATGATCCGACTTTAGTAACAAAGCTCATGGTACATCAAGACCATGCCAAATCAAGAACAAGAGAGAGAGAGAGAGAGAGAGAGAGAGAGAGAGAGAAAGAGAGAGAGAGAGAGAGAGATCAAACACATAGCTACTGGTACATACCCTCAGCCCCGAGGGTGAACTACTCCCTCCTCGTCATGGAGAACGCGGGGATGATGAAGATGGCCACCTGTGATGGATTCCCCCTCCGGTAGGGTGCCGGAACGGGCTCCTGATTGGTTTTTCGTTGCTACAGAGGCTTGCGGCGGCGGAACTCCCAATCTAGGTTTATTTTTGGAGGTTTTGTGATTTATAGGAGGTGTTGGCATTAGGGACAAGTCAAGGAGGGCCAAGAGGCAACGACAAGGCAGGGGGGCGCGCCCTAGGGGGGGGGGTCCATGCTTGTGGATGCCTCGTGGCTCCTCTGGTCCATCTCCGATACTCCGTGGGCTTCTTTTGGTCCATAAAAAATTGTCATAAAGTTTCAGCTCGTTTGGACTCCGTTTGGTATTCCTTTTCTGTAAAACTGAAAATTAAGGAAAAAACAGAAACTAGCACTGGGATCTTGGTTAATATGTTAGTCCCAAAAGTAATATAAAATAGCATATATGTGGCACCCCAGCTCAGAGAAACCGGAACGCCCCGTATTCCAGTCCAGAAATCGAGGTGAAGTCTCTGGAATATGGCACTGCTTGTCATAGAACAAATCAACTCTTATTACAAAAATAATAATACACGGGTCTGGTGTTACAAAGAATCACATCAGCACGGCGACACTACGCCTGCGATACTACACTTGCTCTATGCTAGCAGGGGAACAACTCGAAGCAGCGGAACACCGACGAAGGTGGTGAAACTCCACTCCGCAGGGACTCTGGCTGGGACACGATCTAGCTCGCACAAGCGGAAACCACGACAAGCAATCAAGCAATCACGACATCACCTGCAATCTGGCATAACACGCCAGGTCAGCACATTGAATGTACTTGCAAGCTCACAACAACCAAAAACATTAAGGCAAGACAACAACATAGCATTAAGTAGGTTAATTAAATTAACAGCTACCATGATACAACAGCAACTACTAAGCATGACATGAAACTACTACAATACTGATAAATCACCATCTCAGATCTCCATAATGTCATGCCCAATATGCGATACTATCCTAAAGAGACTCGAAGGTCCCACCAAGGATAGAACCGCATATTGGTACGCTTTTGCAAGGTGGATATCATTACATCAACATTACATAATAGATGGGAATACATACAAATGGCATACAATGCCACACGAATACAACAATACATCATACATAAGAGCACCATCCGACTACGGATGGAACACAAATAGAAACTCAAACGACGTCCACCTTGCTAGCCCAGGCTGCCGACCTGGAACCTATCCCCTGATCGAAGAAGAAGCAGAAGAAGAACTCCAAAACAAGTAACATCGCTCTTGCGTCAAGATCATCACATAACCTGTACCTGCAACTGTTGTTGTAGTAATCTATGAGCCACGAGGACTCGGCAATCCCATTACCATGGGTATCAAGACTAGCAAAGCTTAATGGGAAAGGAAGGGGTAAAGTGCTGAGGTTGCAGCAGCATCTAAGCATATATGGTGGCTAACATACGCAAATGAGAGCGAGAAGAGAAACAAGCGGAACAGTCAAGAAGCTAGCAATGATCAAGAGGTGATCCTGAACTCCTACTTACGTCAAACATAACCCAAAACCGTGTTCACTTCCCGGACTCTACCGAAAAGAGACCATCACGGCTACGCACACGGTTGATGCGTTTTAATTCGGATTTGGTGTCAAGTTATCTACAACCAGACATTAACAAATTCCCATCTGCCACATAACCGCGGGAACGGCTTTCGAAAGTTTATACCCTGCAGGGGTGTCCCAATGATAAGCTGTCGCGATCAACAAAGGATATACCTTCTCCCAGGAAGACCCGATCAGTCTCGAAATCCCGGTTTACAAGACATTTCGACAATGGTAAAACAAGACCAGCAAGACCACCCCTGTGCCGACAAATCCCGATAGGAGCTGCACATATCTCATTCTTAGGGCACACTGGATAAGCTAAGCGTACAGGTACCGACGTAACCCAAGTTGCCAAGGGATGGTCCCACATGGTGCTCTAGTTTGGACCAA
>NC_041387.1:364965232-364978190 GCF_002162155.2 Triticum dicoccoides | reverse complement strand
AGGTGAGGCAAATGGTAAAACCAAGGTTGGGCCTTGCTGGAGGAGTTTTATTCAAAGCGAACTATCAAGGGGGTCCCATAAATCACCCAACCGCATAAGGAACGCAAAATCCGGGAACATAACACCAGTATGACGGAAACTAGGGCAGCAAGAGTGGAACAAAACACCAGACATAAGGCCGAGTCTTCCACCCTTTACCATGTATATAGATGCATTAATTAAATAAGAGATATTGTGATATCCCAATAAAATCCTGTCCACCATGGGGCAATCTTCAACTTCACGTGCAACTAACAACGCTACAAGAGGGGCTGAGCAAAAGCGGTAACATAGCCAAGCAACGGTTTGCTAGGAAGGGTGAAAAAGGTTAGAGGCTGACATGGCAAATTGGGAGGCTTGAAAAACAAGTGATAGGTAGCGCAGCATAGCGATAGAACGAAGCAACTAGCATAGCAATGATAGTAGTGAGATCCAGGGTAGCGGTCATCTTGCCGGAAATCCCGCTGGGAAGAAGAACGAGTCCAGGAAGAAGATGAAGCCACGAAGACGAACCAAGCGTAGACGAACGAATCCTCATGATCGCAACGAAAACGGGAACTATCGAGAAGAAGCACACAACATGGTAAACACACCATACATGAACAAGGATGCTCAACCAAGCATGATTCATGACAAAGCTATATGAAGCTACTCATGGCAAGAGATGATGCAAACAAGAACAACACATCAAGGCAAGGTTAAATGAGGCCGAAAATAACATATAACAATTCCGGTAAGTCCTCATATGCAAATTTCGAAATTGGTCCAGATCTGAATAAACATTGAGTTGAAGTTGTTAAACAGCAAGTTAAAGGGCACCAAGAGGATCTACATGAAATTCTAGTCAAGTTACATATAAAGTTCATTTAATTCGGAGCTATGGCCTAGAAGATATGAGCAAAACAAGTTAAAGATGGCATTGATTCAAAATGCATACAAACATCAAGCAAACACTCTCAAAACAAGGATGCAACATGATAATATGAAACTACATGCAAAATAAAGCAAGTTTCATATAGATCACACTCAAAACGGAGCAACGGTTCAACACATACACTCTATACAAGTTTAAAGGACAAGTTGTCCAAAACAGCAACTATGCATCTAGCAAGCATCAAAACAATATGCTACAGCACCCTAACATGATAACAAAAGGCATGGACGTGATGTACAGGTAAAGCATGACAAAACATGAACACTGAGCTATCTCCAGAAATCACTAGAACATGCTCAAAATGACATGGCAAGTTTGCAAATAATAACAGTTTCAGTCATTAGCAGATATAACATCAGGTTGCAATGTTTAGAGCTATCAAACAACATGCTACAGGAACTTATAATGGCAAACAAAAGCATGGAATGAATCTACTAATTTCATAGAATAAAAGTCCCTTACTGACCATGAGCCAAAAAGGCACAGAAGATATGATGGAACCCATGTAAACATGGCAAGTTATATGACAGATTCAGACATGGCAGGAACAACAATAAGTAGGCATGTTGGTGAGCTTGTACCACTCACCACAGAGCAATAAATGGCATGGAAAGGCAACCAACAGTAATAATACATGTTTGTGAAGCTAAGCGTGGCAATAGCAAGTTCATAGGGTGCATGGATCACTAACAACAAAGATGGCAAAATTGAACTTAATGTTAACAGGCTGACAGCAACATTATTTAGCAATTTGAGAGCAAGATTACAACAAGCTACAACATGCTATAAATGTAACTAGGAACATGGATGGATAGAGCATGACATGTATAACAAATCATCCTTAGTGAACATCTCCAGATTATGCATAGAATGACTTGTGGAAGCAGGTTTACATAGCATCATAATATAACAGAATCAGTCTAGCAAAACAGCAACATCAAGTACCCTACTTCACGAGCTTGATGCATTCACTACAAGACTCACAAAAATACGTTGATGGCACCACTGTGAAGATGGCATGATGTAGTACAAAACACATGTAGAGCTTATGCTCATAGGATGCACACACAAAATGCAACGAAAAAGACAAATCACCAAGTTATAACAGTTTCAGCAGATTAACATCATATAGCACTCTTGCAACGATGATTAGGGCATCAAGGTAGAATCAAAAAAACATGGCACAATGGAACAAAATGAAGAGCATCTCATGACGAACATTTTGATATATCATATGCATGAAACGGAGCTACGGATGCAGAGTTATGATGCGATGAACATGGGCATAAAATGTTGCAGATTCGGGGACCGTGAAAAATTACCCACGCGAAAAGGGGATCCAGATCGGGGGAGCTCCATTCCTCGTACAGGACAACTCCGGTGGAAGTCAACGGCGATGGTGGGCAGGCGTGGGGCTCCGGTGGGCGTCGGGAAGGCCGGGATTTGGTGGATCCGGGCATGGGGCCTCCGGATCCGATGGCGGAAGGGGTCCTCGGAGTCCGGATGGCCGGCGACGAGCAGAGGCAGGGCAGCGGTCTTCGGGCGCCATGGCTGTCGGGGAGCTCCTACAGGGAGCACGAGGAGCGGCTAGGTGAGAGGGAGAGTAGATGAGGGAAGGAGAAGGAGGCGGGACGGCGCGACCTTGCTCCGGCAAGGCCTAGCGGCACGCTCGCCGGCCGGCGCGGCGGGGCAGCGAGGAGCTCCTCCCTGGAGCTCGGGAGCGAAGCAGGAGGCTGGCGCAGAGGGGCGCGGGCGGCACGATCCGGGCTCGCGCGGGCCCCGGATGGGCTCCACGGGCCGCGGCGCCGAAGGATCTGGCGGGGACGCGGGGGAGAGGAGCTGGGGTGACGTGTCGCCTCCTGGTTGGGCGCGGGAGGCGGCGGCTTCGGATTGGCCGGACGACGTGGAGGATGGACATGTCCGGCGCGGATGGACATGTCCGGCGGCGGGAGGAGGAAGATGACTAAGGTTTCATCCGCGAAATTTCGGGGAGGGGCACATATAAATAGATAGAGGGAGCTAGGACAGTCCAAATGAGGAGCGGTTTTCGCCCACATGATCGTGATCGAACGACCGAGAGCATGGAGGGCGTTTGGATGAGTTTTGGGCCACTTTGAAGGGGTGTTGGGCTGCAACACACATGAGGCCTTCACGGTTCCCCGGTTAACCGTTGGAGTATCAAACAGACTCCAAATGGCACGAAACTTGACAGGCGGTCTACCGGTGGAGTACCACATATGAAGATGCTGTAAAAAGCTCATGCCAAATGGACAAGCCAAAATGCACTTGCTTCACAAACATCAATTCTGTCCAGAAACTTGGAATAATTATGGTGATTAAATGGCTTATTGAAATGATGCCAAATTGGGTGGGTATAAGAATGATCTGGTAATTTATCGGGATTTTTGAAGCAATATAAAATGCACTTGCTTCACAACCTGAAAATATTGCCAGAATCAAAGATTTGCTCCTGTGCTCACATAGACAATTTGATTGGGCTGCAAATGGGTGGAGGGGGTTAAAATGAGCACATTAAGGAGTGTGCAAAAGCTCAACTCATTTGGACACTCCTAGCTAGTACTTCCTTCACAAAGCCTTCTGTCTGACGGAAAGTTTGAAAATTCACTGAGGAAGATTGGCTAGGCAAATAAAGTTGAACTTGTGCATGAGGCAAATATTTGGACATATAATAATGCCCAAAAAGGTTGGGAGCCACTAGGAAAAATATAAATGACACTTCCTTCACAAAGTGCCATTTAGGGTAGGATAGAAAAAGGAATATTGGGGAATTATTTTTGAACTAGCCAAGGCAATGTTTGGTAATATTTGAGATATATATGACCCAAAGGAATTATGAGAATTATTTGGGGATTTTTGGATGGACAAAAATATAGGTTGCTTCACAACCTAGGGCAGATAGGGTTATTCCTTTAGTGAAAAAGGAATCTTCCCTAGAAAAAAGATTTTAGGGTTTGGTCAAGGAGTGAAGTGACATGATCTTGGCAAGGTTTTGAGAATTATTAGCCACTTGGGAGGGGGAATGAGGATGATTTCCCAGGTGGTAAGGCCACAGAACCACTCCAAAAAGAAAAACAGAGCAAAAACCAAATAAATCAGAAGAAAAAGAAAAGGGCCAAAACCAGGCTGTTACAATATACATGCATATAAAACATCCAAGATGTATAATATAATAGCATGGAACAATAAAAAATTATAGATACGTTGGAGACATATCACACAGGGAACACCATTTCCCACAATGTACCAGAGATCATTGTCAATTGCCTCAAGATGCATGCGCATCTTAATCTTCCAGTAGGGGTAGTCCGTCCCATCGAAGGAAGGACACCCAACCGAGACCTTGATCATACCTGCAGTCGACATAACTAGAACTCCAGGTGGTTAAACCAAAATCACACAGAATAAGGGAGTACCTTGCTCTGATACCAATTGAAAGTGCATTATGTCGACTAGAGGGAGGGGTGGTGAATAGACGATTTTTACAAATTCGTCATTGTGGAATTACTACTTGAGAAATTTGCTAAGTGATGAAATACAAGCAACAGAAAATGCACTCAAGTGCATGCATAGTATGGCAGTAACATAGTCATCATGATCAGATGAAACACACACCGAGCACAAGTAGCGAGTATACATGATAAGCAGGCAGAAGACAAGGTGACTGAAGAATTTGAGTTGAGAAAATTGAGAAAGTCTTCAGTCAAAGTTTTAAAACAATAACAATCAAATTCATCAACAAGTAAATGAGGAATTGAAAGGGTTAAGGAAATAGAACCAGTAGCTCGGTGAAGACAGTGATTTGGTAGACCAGTTCCAACCGCTGTGATAGTTGTATGTCTGGTTGGAGTGGCTTGGTATTTAAACCAAAGGGCACACAGTCCCAGGACACACAGTCCTTACCGTATTCTCCCTGAGCTAAGGTCACACAGACCTCACCCAATAAATCATGATAAGTCTTCAAGGTACACTTCCAAACCTTCACAAACTCGATCACCAGCGATCCGCAATTCCTCTTGGATGCTCTAGACCATGATGCCTAACCGTCTAGAAGATGCACATTCTTCAAAGGTAAAAAGCGTTGGTTCCACACATGAACAATCTCTTCAATGATGCTCAATCACTTTGGGTTTTAGGTGTTGGGGTTTTGGGTTTTTCCTCATTGGCAATTTTATCTCAAAGTCCTCGGAGGATGGGTTGCTCTACATAACACTTGTCAATCTCTCTCAGAGCAGCCAACCAGCTAGTGGTTGAAGGGGGTGACTATTTATAGACAGGGTGCAACCTGACATGATAAGACATAAATGCCCCTAATGATATGACTGTTGGATGGATAAGATATTTTGGACAGCTGGCGCGAAGCACAACAACAGTCGAAATTCAAACTATGAAAGTCCTCAGGGCTGTCATGTTCCTCACTGTAGGCAATTTGCACTAGCGCAATCCTAACTCCTCAGTCAGAGCCAATTCGTCAGAGACCAGAAGAACATCGTCTCGGTCACTGAAGAACTTGAATGAACTGCAAGATATTTCGAAAGGCTTCACTCAAAGGATTGGGTATTGTATAGGCTCTGAGATAAGCATCACTTGGAAAATTTTCCTTAGTATTAGCTCGACCTGCTTTAACAATATGATGTTTCCTATGACTCAAAAGAAGGAAATGAAACTACAAAAACAAAAGTCTTCACACTTCATAGTCCTCGCATCAGTATCTTCAAGGTCACACCAATTTCTTCATTTTTGAAGTTTTCAAGAAAAGCCCAAAGTCTTCAGATAAAGACATTCATTTTTAGGGGTCAACATTCTTCTGATATATCAAACTCTTTAGAGACTTATAAGACCTATGTACACTCACAAACACATTAGTCCCTTAACCTATAAGTCTTCAATTCACCAAAATCACTAAGGGGCACTAGATGCACTTATTGTAAATACACACTGTAAATAGTGGCTACAGTACCAAATATCTAACTCTGATGGGTTAGGACAAACACATTTATTATGCTGTGAGGTGTCATGTGGATGGAACTGCCCGGCAAGGCTGGTCTTTCCTTCTATGCCATTCGCCCATCTACCTTTTATTTCCTTGAACATCATTCAGACATGTGTCATTAAAGTTGTATCTTCAGAGACGAGCTACCACGTGCTCAGACAAAGCTCACCTAGCTACGTGCCCACTCGACACCTAATCGACAAGTGACAACCTGATTGATGAGGTGGAGCGGTGGCAAGGTAGTGGGATTCTTGCCGGGCTTGGAGTTTACTAGGCTTGGAACTTGGCGGGATGTCCCCGGCAAGGATCTTGTCAGGTCCTCGAGTTGTACTTTCAAACTTTCTGATCTCTGTCTTCGGAGATCTTCTTTGTATACTCGTAATCTGGTCTTGAGTTTTGGCTTTAGTTATCCTCCGGCAAGTTTGTTGTCGGGAAGGCTGCCACTGCCTGTGCATAATTCTGGGGTATTAAAAAACAAATTCTTAACACACTGACAGGAGCCCCTGGGCCTGGGCCATACACGCATGCGAGGCGTTGTTGGGCTAGGCCCAAACAATGCACAGGCACGCGTGGCAGGGAATAATTGCCACAATCTATCATAATCTTCTCTTTTATTGAGCCCTCCCACGACTCGCATTAAATTCGAAATGTGGGGGAGGTGGATGAAAATGGCTGTTGTGCTAATGCGCCTGCAAAAGGGAATCCATGTTGGATCGTAAAGAGCTAGCCCCACTCCTTCCTTGTAAAAAGGAATCCGCGGGGGCGCTGCTCATTTACTTCCCCTCTTTCCCATCTAGCATTTGCCATCGTCTTCTTCCTTGCACCCTCAGAGCAGAGCACTCTGCACCCGTCCACTGCTCCACACTCACTCTCCTCCTCAATCCTTACTTCCAGAGCCGCCATGGCGCAGCAAGTGAGCAAGGACAATGTGGAGAGGATCCTCAACGCAGACCCGGAGGCCTTGGCCGAAGCACGGAAGGAGCATGTCGTCTTCAACCTAGTTCTGGACAAGAGTAATCTTGTTGAACGATACACCTACATGTAGGGGAGAGAGATGAGAGCTCACTCACCCCGCATGTTCTTCCTGGCTCCACCAAGAGCAACACAAGCAAATACCGCTTCTTTGTTGCTTATTTCTACTGCGGGTTCTGTCCCCCTTTATCTAATTTCTTCAATGGCATCACGCATACATATGGCTTTTATCTGCTTGATTTCATGCCAAATGCAATCACTTACATGTCGGTTTTTGCACACCTTTAATTTTTTTGCTGGGGTGATTCCAAATACCGCACTCTTCCGCAACTATTTCATTCCCCGTATCGAATCTAGAGCTGCCCTTTCTGGCTCCATCACTTGGATACCCAGGCCTGGGACCAAGGAAATATATCTTGAAGGAGCAGTAAATAAGAAACGAAAAGAATGGTGGGGCGAGTGGTGCTGGATCAAGGACGATGATTCCCCCCATTTTTGTTTGCCTCGGCAGACCAAACCAGTTCGCGGCAAGGATTGGAGAGACCTTGACAAGGAAGACCAGAAGCTTGCAATTGCTATCACTAGGATCCATCATCTTAGGTTTTCCAAGCTCACCATTGAAGCAGTTGGTGCAGACTTCCTTCACCGTTGAATTGCCCCTCTGCAGAACAGGAAATGGCCAGGTTGGGAATACTACAATGCTGCAGATGTCATGAGGCTACACCCCAGATTGAATAATAATTTGATAGTCCTGCAAGACGATGCTCTATGCCACACACTGTTTAGGTCAGACGACAAGATTAAATTTCCGGCAAGCGTCGTCCCATTGTGCAACAACTCGTCCTTGACTGCAATCATTGCCATGATGCCAGAATGCAATGCACATGGAGTTGTTGGAGATTGGCGGAGCCACCCAAAGAGCGCGTGTATGAATTCTTTGATACCCTTGTGGAGAGAGCTGTCAGAGAAGAAACAGATCTCATCCACAACACCACTGACGAGGAGGTCGCTTATATTGTGAGCAGAGCAGAGGAAGCTCTGCTTGATGCGGCGGCCGGTGACTTTGGTCATTTGATGGCCGAAACTGGTGAAGAAGGAGAAGTATGGATGCCTGAAGAGGATCTTACTGACGAGGATGTGGTTGCCAGGGAACAGGGCGATGAAGTTGCTGGTAGTTCCACTGGCAAGAGGACAACCGAAGGGCAACAACATGGAGAGCCCCCTGCTCCGCCAAGGAAGCAAAGCGTCCTCTGTAAGACTGGTTCTAGTGATCCAGTACATCCATCATCTTTGGGTGGTAAAACCACCAAGGGGGCAGCCGGCAAGACTTTGAAGCGGGAGGGAGCTCAACAGCAACCTGCACGGCGCACAAGACAAACCACCACGTCAAGAGCTGGAGCGTCAAGGTCGTGGAGTGCAACCACGCCAGCAACCGGAGCCAAGACCATCTCGATCTATTGCTGCTTCCAAGTGCACAAGAATTCCCCTCCTCCTCCTAGCACAACCACTGGAGCAGATGTCAATTTTGATGTTTTTTGCTTTCAGCGAAGGCAAAGCAGAGTAAGAACTCTTGTCATCCCCTTTAATTCTTGACTTGTTGATCTGACTTGTCTTGATTTGATTTCTGCAGAGATGCAGAAAACTTGGTGTAGAGGCGGGCGAAAAGGGCGAAGACCTCGACGGGTGACGAGCCCCCGACGAGTACCATGGCAGGTCTAGAGACCATCATCATCAGTCCCAGGCCCAGTCCTCGACGCAACCCCCATCCTAGCCCCTAGTGTCAGTCTATCACTCATTTCCCGCTAAAAGCATTGGCATGGAGATCTAGACTGCTGACATCAACGAGCTTGTAGGAGATGAGCAGCGCCAAGAAGGCCAACCTGAGACAATCCTTGATGTGCCATCCTCCTCAACCACACTATTCGAAGATGGCTCTCGGGAAAGGGCCTCCATTGATGAGCCCATCCGCATTGACGAGCCGACAAGCAAGGATGCCGGCAGCCGCACGACGGTAACTAATGTTGTCGGAGGAGAGGGAGTTCCTCCTCAACAGACCCACACAGGTAATCCACTTGTCTTCAAGCATGTCTTATTTCCTTTGATTTTTGTTTTCTTGAACTTGGGCTTGAATCTGATTTGTATTTCCCCTTCATCTTCAGATCCACCCCCAATCGATGACATGAATGTCGATATTGATGTTGAGGGGATCGCCAAGGATGCTGCTGCCGAAACTAGCAGGATTGTCGCTGACAAGGCCACCAAGGCTGAGCACAAAGAGCTCACCAAGAGGACTGTTGAGGAGGAAAATGCCGAGAAGGTTGCAGATGAGGTCGATAGTGAGACCAGCGGAATAACTGACAACATCCCTGCTGCAGGAGCGCTTGGCACTACCCCGGCTACAAGGTCATCAACTGTTGGCAAGGCTATCGCCAAGGGTGTGCCATCAACACCTGAAGATCCTCCAGCAAGTAAGTACCTCAAGGTGGGTGAAAATTTGTACGTGTGCATCCCAGGGACATCAAACATCATAGCGCCAGCTGAAGAAGAAAGCTTTGATGAACTCATCACTACTGCCGGGCTGAAATTTGTCGATGAACCATCTACCAGCAGTAGTGAATCCACGGAGGAAGAAATCCTCAGGGATATGCACAACAACTTCCAGCAGCTTCAAGCAGTTTTCCACATCCTGTTAGATAATCTGGATTCCAAGGCTGTAGCTATAGGAGAAATGCAAGCAGAGTTCCTTAAGCGCGTCGAACATGCGCAAACTAAATATGCTGAATCTCTCCAAAAGCTGATTGCCCAATGAGAACAACTGGCGAAGGAATGGGAAAAGTTTTTTCTGGAGAAATCTACTGCTGAGAAAGCACAAGATGAAGCCGCACAAATATTATCAGCAACAGAAGGTAAGCTGAATGAGCAAAGGGTTGAGCTCAATTATCTTGAAGAAGATCTCACCACTTGCGAGGACGCACTAGCTGCCAAGCTCCACTTCAAAGATGATCAGATTGAAAATCTTGTTGTGTGGCGAACACGGGAACTAGAGCTGAAGTACAAAGAAGAACTCACAGCCCAGTCTGCGGATCATGCCAGTAAGCTCAAGGAGGCCGTCGATGCTGCCAAAGCCGTAGAGGCTACCAAGAGTGCGTTGGTGGAGAAGGTGAAGAAGAAGGAGGCAGACCTTGAGAATTTTGGCAAGAAAATCTCAACCTTCCCGGCAGAAAGGAGAAAACGCTTCATGAGTTGGCGAGATGGAATCTACCATGTCCAACAAGAACAAGGACCTCACTACCGCAAATGACTCTATAAAAGACTTGCAGTTGACGATGGCGACACACAAGAAGAACTTGAAGGAGAGCAGAGCTTGTCAGAAGAGCTTGCTCAAGGATCTTCAAAAAGAGAAGGATCTGCTCGCTAGTGCCGCTACCACATATAATGATTATGAGAAGAGTGTGAAGATCTGGACTGAACGGCTTGTCAATGCAGCTCAGTAGCTCACTACACAATTGGCCGTCATGGGCGAGCGAGAGTGTCAGGCTGACCCTGTTCTATGAATGTGTTGTTGATACCCTCAAATAGATCCATATCAACCAAGCTTCCTCCCTTGCCACCAAAAGCCGCAAACTCTCCCAAACCCTTCTACGAAAGGTGCTCGTCAAGGTTGGTTACTGGAATCCTGGCACTGACTTCTCCAATGTTCTCACAAGCCCGCCGGAAGATGCTGACACCAAGGGCATTGAAGAAGCCATCCAACCCATTGTTGATAGGGTAAGCCAGGTGAAGAGGGTTGAAGGCCATCGTAGGGACTAGTCACCATGCCTCACCTTGTCTTGCCGCCAATAGTCCATGTATAAGACAATATTTATCTTAAGTTGGAACTTAAGCAAGTTATCTGATGTAATATAAACTATCTGTGTTAGATTAATGTGTGTTGTTTCTCCTTGTTCGATTCTATTTTTGCATGGTATGTTCCCTACACTGTTTGCAAACTTGTCGGTGTGCACACTTGCCGCGAGCTCTTGAGGAACGGGTCCTTAGCAGCCTACTAGAAATGGCGCCGCCAACAAGGTCTCTTGGCGGTCTCAACACAACTGCTTATATTGTTGAGCAGACACGAAACAAAATAAGAACACAGCTAATCATGATAAGGTTCCCTCGCGTGCAGGTTTTTGATACAAAAGCCAAAAACATTCAAGGAAGATAGCTCTACAACAAAGAAAATTGTTTGAAAGTTTTTCAACTTAGCTTCTCTTTGCTGTACTTCTTGTCATGGAATATTAACTTGAACACCACTTGTTGGTGTCCATACCATCACTCCCTCGACAAACTTGCACGCGAGGCAACCTTCTATTCTTTTGAAAAAGAATGAAGAGAAAATAATGATACGAAACCTTGACGGTTCATTAACATCCATGTAAGGCAAGTATATCACAACATCACAGAGAAACACATATTAAACATGTGAATTTACAAGAGTTGTGAAACACTTAGCTTTATTTCACTTATGCATAGGATCTACGCCTGGCTTTGTACATAGGATTACATGCTTTGCTAGCAAACTTGTACAGAAGGTGGTTGCCGGGCAGCCCGACAACCCGCGCCTTATGGATAGAACTTGCGAAGATGCTCAATATTCTATGAGTTATGCATTGGAGTGCCATCTTCGGTCTCTAGGCGGACTACGCCAGGCCTAGTGACTCATACCACCCGATAAGGGCCTTCCCACTTTGGTGCCAACTAGCTGGAATTCTTGGCAGAATGAACTCTCCGAAGAACAAGGTCGCCTTCCTCAAGGCTCCTGGAGTTAATCTTGCGGTTGTGATAGCAGTGTAAAGCTTGCTGGTAACATGCATCACGTATAATAGCCTGGAGAAGACCTTCCTCAAGGAGCGTAGCATCATCTCGACGCAGGTGCTCTTGCTCAAGCTCATCATAAGCGAGCACTCGAGGTGATCCGTACATGAGTTCTGTGGGGAGTATTGCTTCTGCCCATAAACTAGGGAGAAAGGTGTCTGGCCAGTGGCTCGATTTGGTACCGTTCTGATTGACCAAAGAACCGCCGTTAACTCATCAATCCAGCGCCTTCCACACTTGTGCAGCTTGTCAGAAGTTCTTGTCTTGAGCCCATGCATCATTTCAACATTTGCTCTTCCCGCCTGGACGTTGCTCCTTAGGTGAGCAACTGATGCAAAACATATCTTACTGCCAAGGTTGCCAAGATACCGCATGAAGTTGTGACTCGTGAACTGTGTGCCGTTATCAGTGATGACCCTGTTGGGCACTCCAAAATGACAAACTATCCTTTAAAGAACTTGATGGGTGAATGTGTTGTCACCTTCCTCATCGGCTCCACTTCTGGCCACTTTCTGAACTTGTCGATTGCGACATGCAAGTACTCAAAGCTCTCGACAGCACATGGGAAGGGGCCCAGTATATCGAGCCCCCAAACTGAGAAGGGCCTTGTTTGAAGAGTTTGAGCTGGCTGATGAGATTGCTTTGAATGGAACTGGCATGCTTCACACTTGGTTACTAGCTCAGTTGCATCCTAGAGGGGAGTGGGCCAAAGTAAACCTTGCCGGAAAGCTTTGCCGCCAAGGGCTCTTGATCCTATGTGTGATCTACATATCCCCCCATGTATATCCGCCAACAACTTCTGTCCGTCTTCCCGATAAATATACTTCAATTGCACCCCATTTGGTCTCTTATTGTATAGGTCGTTGCCGACAAACTAATACATACTAGACCGATGGGCTACTCTTTTAGCTTCTTCTTGATATTCGGGAAGTTCTCCTGTCTGAAGGAATTCAACAATCTGATGCGCCCATGCCGGAGCATGTGGCTTCTTGATATTCAACAATCTGTCTGAAGGAATTCAACAATTTAGCTTCTTGTTGTTGTTGTTGTTGTTGTTGTTGTTGTTGTTGTTGTTGTTGTTGTTGCTGTTGCTGTTGTTGCTGCTCTTGCTGTTGCAGCTCTTGCTGTTGTTGTTGCTGTTGTTGTTG
>NC_041387.1:364947226-364964232 GCF_002162155.2 Triticum dicoccoides | reverse complement strand
AATGTTGCTGTTGTTGCTGTTGTAGTTGATGTTGCTGTCGTTGCTGTTGTTGCTGTTGTTGTTGTTGTTGCTGCTGCTGCTGTTGCTGTTGCTGTTGTTGTTGTTGCTGCTGTTGTTGTTGCTGCTGCTGCTGCTGTTGATGTTGTTGTTGCTGTTGTTGCTGCTGCTGCTGCTGCTGTTGTTGTTGTTGTTGTTGTTGTTGTTGTTGTTGGTGTTGTTGGTGTTGTTGTTGCTGTTGTTGTTGTTGTTGTTGTTGTTCTCAAACTTGAGGCCAAAGCTTGACAGTTCCAGCGCCCACTCGACAATCCTGCCTGTCGCTTCTGGATTTTGCAGTATCCTCTTCAGCGGAAAGCGAGTGAAGACTGTGATCTCATGTGCTTGGAAGTAATGGCGCAGCTTTCTCGAGGCCATGAGGAGGCCGAAAAGCAACTTCTGCACACCAGAGTACCTTGATCTAGCCCCCTGTAGAAGGGAACTGACAAAGTAAACTGGACGCTGCACCATTCTCTTCTGCATCTTATCATGCTCCTGCGTAGATCCATCTCTGTCGGGACCAGAGCTTGTCGGCGAAGCCCCCTGCTTGTCGCTGGATGCATCTGCCGTGGTTGCTGGCTCATCATCTGCCTCCCTCTACGCCACTAACGCAGCACTAACCATTTGATTGGTTGCTGCTCTATACAGCAGCAACTTCTCTTGCGGCTTAGGTGCGACAAGTGTTGGAGTGGAGGACAGGTATCTCTTCAAGTCCTGCAGCGCAGCCTCCGCCTCCGGAGTCCATTTTATTAGACCTACCTTTTTCAAAATTTTGAAAAATGGCAGGGCGCGCTCAGCAGATCTAGAGATAAACCTGCTGAGAGCAGCCACGCAACCGGCAAGCCTTCGTACATCCTTGATGCGCTTTGGTGCTTCGATCTGCTCAATGGCCTTGATCTTGTCGGGATTGGCTTTAATTCCCCGCTGAGACACGAAGAACCCGAGAAGCTTGCCGGAAGGGACTCCAAACACGCACTTCTCGGGGTTAACCTTGAGGTTGATCTTGCGCAGATTTGCAAATGTCTCATCTAAATCTTGAATCAGGGTCGCCCTGTTCTTGCTTTTGACCACTATGTCATCCATGTAGGCTTCCACATTTCTGTGCATCTGCGGCTCAAAAGCGTGGTGGACTACCCTTGCGAATGTTGAACCAGCATTCTTCAAACCGAAAGGCATCCGTACGAAGCAGTATGTGCCACATGGGGTGATAAATGCGGTTTTCTCTTCATCCTCTTCTGCCATGAAGATCTGATGGTATCCTGAGTATGCATCAAGAAATGAAAGCAAATCACATCCGGTTGTGAAGTCAACAATCTGGTCAATGCGCGGCAAGGGAAATGGGTCTTTGGAACAAGCTTTATTAACATCAGTGAAGTCAATACAAAGCCTTCATTTCTCGTTAGCCTTGCGCACGACAACAGGATTGGCCAACCACGTGGGATGGAGCACTCCTCTGACAAGGCCTGCTGCTTCCAACTTCTTGATTTCTTCTGCGATGAATTCTTGGCGCTCCACTGCCTGTTTCCTGACTTTCTGCTTGACGGGACGCGCATGAGGACAGACGGCAAGGTGGTGCTCAATTACTTTCCTGGGAACACCGGGGATATCAGACGGTTGCCACGCAAACACGTCGACATTCGCCCGCAGGAAAGCAACGAGCGCGCTTTCCTATTTGGGGTCAAGAGTGGCGCTGATGGTGAAGGTACCACCAGTGTCGTCCTTCTTGGCGGACACCTTCTTGGTCTCAGGTGGAGCTGTCATCGCCTTCTTACACTTGCCGGTGGAGCTCGATGGTGCGTCCTCGATGGTAGCGCAGCACTCCGAAGAGGTGCGCTTGCCGGAGTGGGCATCAGAGCTCTTGCCGGACTTGGTCTTCTTCTTCCCCCCGGGAGCTTCAGCGGCAAGTGTATTGCGTTCTGCTGCGGCTACTGCTTCCCGGTAGATCTTGTCGGCACAGATAAGAGCATCCTTCTTGTCCCCAGGGACAGAGATGACACTTATCGGGCTTGGCATTTTCAGTACGTTGTACGCATAGTGAGAGGCTGCCATGAACTTGGCGAGTGCCGGACGGCCAAGGATTCCATTGTAAGATAACGGAAAGTCAGCAACATCAAACGTGACCCTCTCAGTCCTGAAGTTCAGCTCGCTGCCAAATGTTACCGGCAACGTGATCTTTCCCTTCGGCTTGCTCCTTCCCGGGTTGATTCCTCGAAATGTACCGGTCTCTTCGAGCTCGCTGTCAGGGATCTGGAGTTTCTGGAGCACCGCGGAGGAGATCAGGTTCAAGCCGGCCCCGCCGTCAACTAGCATCTTAGTGACCTTGAGGTTGCGGATTGTTGGTGAAACCAACATCGGCAAGCACCCGACCGCAGTTATGCGATCAGGGTGGTCCTCAATATCAAAGATGATAGGCGTGCTGGACCATTTCAGAGGCTTGCGTGACCCGACGGGTGGTTCTGCTGCATTAACTTCCCGCACCCACTGCTTGAGCTGACGGTGCGACGTATGCAGAGAAGCACCACCGTCAATGCACAGGACCTCTGTGGCTTTCTGGAACTCCTGCTCATCAGTCTCCTCATCATCCATGTCTTCATCGTCGTCGTCATCTTCATCCTTGTCGCGGCCGTGAGGAGGTCTGTCTCCTTGCCGCTGCTTGGCCTTGCCGCGGCGTCCTCCTCGGCCGGGACGTTTCTTGCCGGATCCCCCAGCACCTTCCTGGGCCTTCTCCTTGTCGCGCCGCTCGTATTCAGCTTTCTGTTGCTCAACAAGCTGCTCGATTTTTTTGCAGTTCTGGAGATCATGGCCCTTGGTGCGGTGGATCTTGCAATACTGCTTGTTGGTGCCGTCCTGCTTGTCGGCGACCGCCACCTCCGCGGCAACCTCCTTGCCGGAGTCACCATCTTTGGCTTTCTTGGCGCCACCACCGTTGCCGGACTGCTCAACAACTAGCACCTCTTTGCCTTTCCTCTTCCTATTGTTCCGCCGCCGGTTTTTCCTTGCCGGGGCAGCATCTTCACTGTCAGATCCTCCCGCTCCTACATTCTCTCCAGGGAGTCTCCTCCCTTCCTCAGCACGTGCACACTTGTCGGCCAGTGCATATAACTCACTGACATCCCTGATCTTGCACATCGCCATTTCCTCCCGCATCCTGCGGTTTCGCATGTTCTGATGGAACGCACTGATCACCGCGGCAGGGTGAACGTCTGGGATGTTGTGCTGCACACTGCTGAATCTTTGAATGTACTTGCGTAGGGGCTCTCCTTCCTTCTGGGCGAGCAGATGAAGATCACTCTCCTGGCCATGAGGCTTGTGTCCGCCTGTGAAGGCGCCGACAAACTGATGGCACAGATCAGCCCAAGAGGATATGGAGTTGTCTGGCAAGTGCATGAGCCAGGATCTGACGTTGGGCTTGAGCACCAGCGGGAAGTAGTTGGCAAGGATCTTGTCATCCCGTCCCCCGGCAGCCTGCACCGCAATGGTGTAGATGCTGAGGAACTCCGACGGATGCGTCTTGCCGTCGTACTTCTCCGGTATGTCTGGCTTGAAGTTCTTCGTGCTGGGCCACTGGACTTGCCGCAGCTCACGAGTGAACGCAGGGCAACCTACCGCGTACGGCAGATCTCCTGGTTCCCCTGGCGCATGCACGTCAACAGAGGGCCCAGCGCGCTTGTCGGATTGACGTCGCGCTTCTCTTCGGCGCTCGATGCGAGTTCGAGCGTCTTCTTGTTGTCGATCATGAAGAACTTGGCGCTGATCGCGACGAGCTCGTGGATCCGACGATGCGGTGGAGTCGCTGTCGAGGTGGATCCGGCGAGTCGGCGATCTTGGCCTTCGGGGTGGTGATTGCATGGTAGTTGCACCTCCACCCGTTTCATCGCCACCGGCTTGCGCCTGGCAACCCTGCCGCGGCGGCGACGCGCTCGGCCGCCGTGGAGTGTCGTCGTTGGCATAGCTGATGAGACTCTGAATGGTGGCCCTCCATTCGTCGATCTTGTCCGACGTCGGAGGGTAATCTAGGAGCAGTTGAGCTCGCGCCAAAACTTCTGCTGGAGTGGTGGGTGGCAGTGGCGGACGGCGCGAGGAGCGGGACGTGCTCGGACTTCTAAAGATGTTAGAAGGAGCAGTATCCCGTCCAGGCGACCGTGCCCCGCTCGTGCCAGCACGCTGGCGTGCATGCTGGTCTTGAGCGCCCCGAGATCCACCAGCTTGGTCTTGGCCTATCATGCGTATGGCACCGCGAGTGTCATGACGCTGTTGGTCTTGCGCCTCCTGAGAGTGGCGCGGAACATGTACAGTCACCGAGGTTTGTGCAGCCTTGTCCTTAGACCTGGTAGCATCATAAGCTTCCTCGTCGACGTCCATTCTTCCGCCGGCGTCCATTCCACCACCCGTTTTCTCCAACGGTGGCGGAAGTGACGTGGACGGAGCGGCTGCCGCAGAAGTCTTCTTCTTGGGTGGCATGTTGATGAAGGGAATGAAGATCTAGCTCGTGTGAACGCCGGATCAGGTTCACACAATCTCGATGCCCCCTACCTGGCGCGCCAAAGATGTCAGGGAAACTGATCCACGAACACCTATGGGGCCGGCGGACCGAGCCCCTTTCGGTTCGGCGGGGGGCGGAGATCACACAAAGAGCAGATCGAGGCGAAGCACACGAGCAGTTTACCCAGCTTCGGAGCTCTCCGGAGAGATAACACTCCTACTGCTGCTTGTTTGATTATCTTGTGTTCTTGCTCCAGAGAGAGAGAGCGTAGTGTTTTTCTGGGTTCCGAACCAGTCGAACCCCTTCTACGTTGCGCATGGGCCTCCTTTTATACGCTAAAGGGGTCACCGACAGGTGGCAACGCAGAGAAGGGTATAAATGTAAAAAGCGAGGTGGTTGGTACAGTTACTTGTACAGTGCACCCTACCTAACCCTGACGGCAGGGGACAAGGGCATTAAATGCCCATCTGAGTGGCCCAAACAGTGCAGAAAAGGACCGTTAGGGGCGCCACCGTTCGCCACGATGGCGATCTTGTCAGCTTCGCATGCCACTGCGCACCGCTGGCTGCACAGCCTCCCGCCACGCGCGCCTGGAGAGGCCCCCAGAGCGACACGTTGGTGGATGCGCTGGAGCGTGGGCACAGAGTGGCCACCTGCCACGGCAAGCGCCTTGCCGCTGCTGTTATCTTGTCGGGTCCGGAAGCTTGTCGCTCACCGGGCCTCGAGGTACCTTGGTTGGTCTTTCCGGCAAGCTCCTCTTGCCGGGGCCTTATTACCTTGCCGGAGCGCGTGGCGCATCGCGGCAAGTTCCTTGGAGTGCCTTGGTTGGCCTTCCCGGCAAGCTCCTCTTGCCGGGGCCTTGTCTCCTGAGCTTAAATACTTTGTTCTTGAATGGCTCCAAGGGAACCACGGAGGATCTTGGTGTTCGCCCGGCAAGCCTTGCCGCGGGGTGCTGCAACTGCCCGTGCACAAGTTCGGGGTACTAGGGTACCCCTATTCTAGTACACCGACACTGGGCTAGCAGGGTGGATGTTGTTTGAGCTTCTGTTTGTGTTTCATCCGTAGTCAGATGATGCTCTGATGTATTCTGATGTTGTATTCATGTGGCATTGTATGCCTCTTGTATGTATCCCCATCTATTATGTAATGTTGATGTAATGATATCCACCTTGCAAAAGCATTTCAATATGCGGGTCTATCCTTGGTGGGACCTTTGAGTTCCTTTTGGATAGGGTCGCATATTGGGCGTGACAACCCGTCTCCACATCACTCGCGGGTACCTCTCAGGGTCGACCCGCCTTTTCAAGTAACAGTTATAAGGTCCAAGTATCCGTGTGTCCAAACATCAAGGGGAAAACCCGAGGAATCACCCCCGGTGAACTCCACTCGATGTAATCATCAAGGTGAATGTTAGAGGAATCACCCCCGAGGTTCACACTTGAGGGGTTGCACGACAGAGTCATATCGGAAGTGGTTAAGGCGGAATCACCCTCGATGACCACGACCGAATAGCTACACTACAGGGTTAACATCAGAAGTGCTATAGAGGTCTCACCCTTGGCACTTGATAGTAACCCAGTAGTGTCGAGCAACTAAGGGGAAAGTGATGTGCGATGCCGGGGCCTGGTCTTCGATCCCGTTGATCGGGTCTTCGATGATGAAGCAGGGGCAACAAGGACAAGGTGGGGGTCATTGATGGATCACTAACAAACCTATACTAAGCAGTTTAGGATAAGCAGGTAAGGTACAACAGCAGATACAAAAGCAGGCTATGCATCAACATAGGAGCAAAAAATTACAGTAGCAAAATCTAATGCAAGCATGAGAGAATGGAATGGGCAATATCGGGATGATCAAAGGGGGGCTTGCCTGGTTGCTCTGGCAAGGAGGGGTCGTCAGTGGCGTAGTCGATCACAGGGGCAGCATCGGTCTCGGGGTCTACCGGAGAGAAGAGGGGGAAGAAACAGTAAATATAAAAGCAAACATAGCATAACAAGACAACAGGCAGAGCTAGACGTGTTCTAACGCGGTGCTACATGATACCGGCGAGGAGGGAAGTCAACCGGGAATGTTTTCCCGGTTCCGGACCTGTATTAGACAGATGATCGGAGGGGGAAAGTTCCATGTTCAGCATGCTAGGGGCATGTGACAGATGAACGGACCGCGTACCCGAATTAGTCACGTTTTTCTGAGCAACTTTCATGTAGAAAACATTTTCATCCGAGTTACGGATTAGTTTTTATGAATTATCAAAGATTTAAACAATTTCTGAATTTATTATTAAATCTAAAACGGAGTTATTGCACCAGCATGATGTCATCATGATGTCAGCAGTCAACAAAGACCGTTGACTAGTCAAACAGGGCAGTGGGGCCCGTCTATCATTAACCGAACTAATTAACTGATTTAAATTAACTAAATAAGTTCATTAGGCTAATTAAGCAAGGTTAATTAAGATAATTAATTGCTTAACTATTTATTTATTTAATTAACTTCTTATATTTATTTATTTTTAAAATCTTTTTTTACAGGGGGCCGGGCCTAGTGGTCAGTGGCCCACTGTGGCAACCGGGTGTGCGGGTGCAGCGGGCTAATGGGGCGAGCGCCCGTGCGTGCACGCAGCATCAGGGGGCGCCGGCTAGGCCCAGACGCGGGTGGAGGGGCGGCCGCGGCCACGGCGAGGCCGCCGGCGGCGTAGGGAGCAGAGGTGGTGCGGCAGCAACGGCGCCTGGAGCTGCGGGCGTCGGATGGCGAGCGGCGTAGGAGCGGGCGAGGCCGGACGACAGCAGCTAGAGGCGGCGGGATTAGTAGCAGCTGTAGCAGTACAGAACAACATGAGGCATTAGTGGTAGAGAGCAGCAGCCGAGCAAAGCATCAGCGGCAGCAACAAAGGAGCAGCCCAGGGCATAGCCACGAGCAGTGGTAGGAGGCAGTAGCAGCAGCACGTACGCGTACGCGGACGCAGAGCTTCAGGGCAGCCATGACGAACGACCTCGTGGGGCGGACACTACGGGCACGGATCGAAAGGGGAAAAGCCGAGAATTGGAGGAGGTGCTCACAACGCACTCGAGGGCGTGATCGGGGAGGCCGGAGGGGGTCGGGATGGTGCAGATCGACGATGGCGACCGCGGGTGCCCGAGGTTGAGGAGGAGTCAATGGCGGCGGCCTGGGGAGGCCCCTTCTTGCTTCCGTTGTCGTGGAGGTCGAGGATGTGGAGGCACGACCCCTGGACAACAACGGTGGCTCGGGGAAGCTCCAGAGCGCGAAGATGGCGATGGCGCGGCGGCGGCTATGCTCGGGTTAGGTCCAGATCGAGGAAAGCGACGAGGAGAGGGGTGGGCGAGGGGATAGGGACTGCTGTCCCCGAGGAGCCGTGGTGGCCTTCTTATCCCCTCCCTGACGACTGTAGCGACGCGGAGCGCGCGAGGTGGCTTGGTGTCCACGGCGTGGGTGTGATTGGCTCGACAGGTGAACAGGGGAGGAAGGGGACAACCCGGGAGTGGGCTGGGTTGTGCACTGTAGTAGTGGGCTGCAGTGCATAGTGCATTCTTTTCACTTTTCTTTTCTTCTATTTTCCCTTTTAACTAAAACAGAGACAACTAGGGAAAAGTTTGGGCTACCAAATTACTTTGGAAAAAAATGTGGGATTAGTCCACTTAAATTCTTTGTAGTAGTTGGCACTGCCACAAAAAGTTTTGTGGCCATCGGGAGTTGTCCAAGCATTTTTAGAAAATGAAAAGGACATCTTAAATACTGCTAGACCAGATAATAAATTTCCAAGGGCAATTTGGGAATTCCAAAAATGTTGGATTCATCATGACAAATATCTAGGGATTGTTTGCCATAGGATGAACTATTTTATTTGCATGAAAGAAGAAGCAAATATTTGACATGCAATTTGAAATTGAATTTGAAGCAGATTTTGGACAAGTGGCATTTTGGCATGATGATCATGATGGCATGACCTTCATTAGGGGGGAGATTACAGTAGTGTGATGCTGGGGATGTTACAAATCTCCTCCACTACAAGAAATCTCGTCCCGAGATTTAAGTGGGGAAGTAAAAAGTAACTTCGAGAGAACTAACCCTTATAGGGTTAATTATCTGGTGAACAATTCAGGGAATGAGGCAGAAGTATCTCTCGAGTTGAAACTTAATAAAACATCAAGATCAAAGTATGAAGGTACAATAGGAAGTTTCAACCGAATGGACAAACAATTGATACCTGAACAGAGTGTGAGAAAGGGGTTTAGAGCATCGGGAATAGATCATCTCTCGGAAGGTGGCTCGTGACATGATACAAAGCCAAATGCAAGAATATTTTGGAATCAAAGATATACAGGAGAGTCTGGTTTCGATCCTGTGGAACTGTGGGTTATGGGCCCACCATGTGGGTCAAAAGTAGGAAGGACGTTGACATATTGCACGGTCATGGTAGCAAAGCATGGTAGAGGATAGCCTGTCACCTATGTTGGCAACAATGTTGGTACCAAGGGTGAGGGACGAAGTGAACCATTTTCCTGCTCATTGAACGAGGCGGACCAATGGGCAAAGCTCTCGTCCATCGGGGGTTACCAGGATGTCGTGAGCAATAGTAACAGGGTCACACTGATAGGGTTATAAACCGAGGTGTTTCCATAAGTAGGGAATTATTCCTGCTTATAACATATATAGATCACAAGAAAGGTTAAGAAAACCAATGGAAAGGAAAATGTGTTTATACACAAGATTTAGGAGTGTAACTTTTCCCAAGGAAAAGTAGAGCATGATATACATGTTAGACCAACAAGTACATCACCATTTGGATAAAGGGGAAAGGAAATTCATGATTTTATCCATACAATGGTGTTTGAATAATAAATCAAGAAACATTTAGCATTGCGCTTCCAATGTTCTTGTTGATATACATGTACCATAGTCATGCTTCGAGGTAGCAATAACATGGTGTTTCGGGTAAGAGTTGGATCTGAAGATCTCAAAAGATACAATGGAACACTTCCAAGATTATGTCGGAACGTAAGGAATAACCAAACATGACCAGGTCTGTGTTGGCAGGAAGTCAAGGATGTCATCGATGATATCACAAATCATCGAGGGGTAGGGATGGTATTTCTAGCCATGAATTCAATTGACATCTCTGAAGAAGCCAAAGTGTTGACGGTGATCACGACAAATTTTGTTGAGAGACTCTATGAAGATGCCATCGAGCTGCGACGACATCAAGCAAAAGGAAGGATGAAGTGAAAGACTACGAGAACCACGGATTTGACACAAGCTTGAAATCAAGCTTGTTGTTCGAGGTGAAATGATAAGATAGGGAAGATCGACGTAGGCTTAGCTCACCATCGAAAATCATGCTCCGGGGAGAAGGACCAGGTAGCACCGTTAAAATTTAGCACGATAATGATATAGCTGGCCAGGCTAGGAATGACTTGAAGGAATATTAAAATCTTAAGCAATGAAAATTACTTAGAGCTATAGAATCAGAGCGCGGAATCAATTCACTTATCGGTGTTCTCGGTTGACAAACAACCCAGAACCCAGGAAGTGACAAGGACAGGGTAAGGTAGTGCTCCATCAAAAGTTCATAAGATGTAGTGCAATGGCATGATATCCTCGAAATACCAGGGGTAATACTCGAAGGTAGATCATAATAGAGGTTGGGCAGGCGTATTGACCTGCAGAAGACAAGTGATTTAACTTGTCCAAGAAATGGGACCAAAGAAGAACAATCATGGTCGGAACCACGGTTGCGAAGGATCAATTCACCGATACAAGATGAACATATAACAAGGGGTAATCATTTTTACGAGCAGCTTCCATGATAAGTTCTACATCGGGTCCATGGGCATGAACACAATGGTTCAAGGTCGACTCCCTCTTCTTCAATGCATAACCTTTCATTCACTCCTCGTTTTCGAAGAAATTGTAGTGCAGAAGATTTATCTGGCGATGTACCAGAAGAGTAAAACTCACATCTCTTTTGAGTTCACACGGATTAGGGAAGGCATAGGTTCAACCCATAGGGGTATCTTAGGAACATATACCACTAGCTTCAGGATTAAAATATACCAGCTCAAAAGCAGAGCATGGTTGACCAAAGCAGATGATAGAATTTACCAAAGGTATTATGTGTCAGGGCAAAACTCACAAGTTTAATGAATATGAAGGACATTGTCGGATAATAATCCAACCAAGGATATGGCGGTCCATAAAAGATCTGATGTGAGTATCGATACTCACCCAGAAGAAGAAAGAATGCAAAGGCATCGGGTTATAGATATGACTGGATAACTTCAAAACTTGAATACAAAGGAATTATGATTTTCAGATCAGAAGATCTGAAGCAGAGGCTCTGATCAAAAGATAATTGAGTTGGATCAATACAGATCCGCAATCAATCAAGGTTCGATTTGACAAGAACAAGCTCATGTTTGGAGTGACGTCTGAGCCGGAAGGATGAATGCTAGGATCTAACTGAGGATTACGAGCATTCGCGACATATTGGATCAAGGGACTCGAAACGATAGTGACAGAGGGTGTCAATGAAGATTACTAGAAATGTGGAATTAACCATAATGCAAGCAAACTAGAATTTCAACAACAATTGGCTGCTGAGGATTTTTGGAAGATTAGATAGTATTTCCAACTATTTAGGAAAGCATATGAACAACTAGGGATGAACGAACCCCGGTTAAGTGAATTATCCGCAGTGCAAAAGAAACTGCAAAGTAGAAGGCACAAAGGATTCTCGAAACAACAGAGAGTACTAGGGGCATCTTGCAATAACAGGATCATCTGGGGATGAAGGTACAAGCGGCAAGGATATTATTCACGGGGATTATCGGTGGTCCGAAACTGCAAAGCAGTGGGCACAGGGTCTCGAGAAACATCGAGGAGTATCTGCGGAATCTTCTGACGAAGCAAGCGATCATCTTTAGTGATGGGGCTCTCCGAAAGGAAGTGGTTACGAGATCCTAGAGTCAGAGTTAGTAAAAAGTTTAACCCGAATAGATGAGAGATCAGAGTCCTAGAGTATAGACGAGGAATAAAAGATCATAATACCACCCAATGGCGACATGGGTCCATATGACACACATCCAAGTTAGTAAAAGTGTTGTAAAGACTAGACTCGACTTCGGACAAGGAGTTGGAAGGGGGCTACCTACAGGCAGTCGGCTCTGATACCAACTTGTGACACCCTCGATTCAATTGTACACTAATCATACACGCAAATGTGTACGATCAAGATCAAGGACTCACGGGAAGATATCACAACACAACTCTAGACACAAATTAAAATAATACAAGCTTTATATTACAAGCCAGGGGCCTCGAGGGCTCGAATACATAAGCTCGAATACAAAAGAGTCAGCGGAAGCAACAATATCTGAGTACAGACATGAGTTAGACAAGTTTTCCTTAATTAAGAAGGCTAGCACAAAAGCAACAACGATCGAAAAGGCAAGGCCTCCTGCCTGGGAGCCTCGTAACTACTCCCGATCGACGGCGTCCATCACGTGGTAGTAGGCACCCACGGGGTAGTAGCAGTCGTCAAAGGTGTCATCTAGCTCCTGGGCTCCATCATCTGGTTGCGTCGTCCGAGAAGAATGGAAAAGGGGGAAAAGAGGTAGCAAAGCAACCATGAGTACTCATCCAAAGTACTCTCAAGCAAGGATCTACACTACTTATGCAACATTATCAAAGGAAGGTTGTATATGTGGACTGGGCCGCAGAAATGCCAGACTAGATAGAAGGCCTAGTCCTATCGAAGACTAGCATCTTCTGGAAACCACCATCTTGCAGCAATAGGAGGGAGTAGAGTAGCATAAAGTAAAGTAGTAGTAGTGTTATCAACCTCGGCCAGAGATCCTTTCTCGACTCCCTGCGAGAAAGCAATCCCAGAGCCATACTATCCAATTGTCATCACAATCTAATTCTCATCACAAGTATCTAGTTCTAGTTCTATCAATCGGGATACAACTCCGAGTGTCCGTTACCGTAGGACAGGCTATCGATAGATGTTTTCTTCCTTGCAGGGGTGCACCAACTTACCCACCACGCTCGATTAACTCCGGCCGGACACACTTTCCTGGGTCATGCTCGGCCTCGGCCAAACAATACGCCGCAACCCGACCTAGGCTTAATAGAGAGGTTAGCATGCCGGACTAAACCTATGCCCCTAGGGGTCATGGGCAATCTTCCCGGGAACTCCTGCACATTGCGTGGGCGGTCGGTGAGCAGACCTAGCTACTTCCTTAAAAAAGGTAGGAGCTTACCAGTCCAACCCGGCGCGCGCCGCTCAGTCGCTGACGTCTAATAAGCTTCGGCTGATGCATACGACGCAGAACGCCCATACTATGCCCACGTGATGGTTAGTGCTATCAGGCCAGAGGCCCCTCGGATCAAATATCCAAATCGTAGTGGATTAGGAACGCGCGGTAACAAGCAGAAACTCACGAAAGATGTGACCCCGTTGCCCCGTCTCGAGGACTTGCGGCAAGGGCTAAGAATGCCCGGCCACGCCTCGTATTCAACTCTGGGGCACCCTCCAAGTCAACCCGTCTCCACATCACTCGCAGGTACCCCTCAGGGTCAACCCGCCTTTTCAAGTAACAGTTGTAAGGTCCAAGTATCCGTGTGTCCAAACATCAAGGGGAAAACCCGAGGAATCACCCCCGGTGAACTCCACTCGATGTAATCATCAAGGTGAACGTAAGAGGAATCACCCCCGAGGTTCACACTTGAGGGGTTGCACGATAGAGTCGTATCGGAAGTGGTTAAGGCGGAATCACCCTCGATGACCACGACCGAATAGCTACACTAGAGGGTTAACATTAGAAGTGCTGTAGAGGTCTCACCCTCGGCACTCGATAGTAACCCAGTAGTGTCGAGCAACTAAGGGGAAAGTGATGTGCGATGCCGGGGCCTGGTCTTCGATCCCGTTGATCGGGTCTTCGATGATGAAGCAGGGGAAACAAGGACAGGGTGGGGGTCACTGATGGATCACTAACCAACCTATACTAAGAAGTTTAGAATAAGCAGGTAAGGTACAACAGTAGATACAAAAGCAGGCTATGCATCAAAATAGGAGCAAACAATTATAGTAGCAAAATCTAATGCAAGCATGAGAGAATGGAATGGGCGATATCAGGATGATCAAAGGGGGGTTTGCCTGGTTGCTTTGGTAAGGAGGGGTCGTCGGTGGCGTAGTCGATCACAGGGGCAGCATCGGTCTCGGGGTCTACCGGAGAGAAGAGGGGGAAGAAACAGTAAATATAAAGCAAACATAGCATAATAGGACAACAGGCAGAGCTAGACGTGTTCTAACGCGGTGCTACATGATATCGGCGAGGAGGGAAGTCAACCGGGAATGTTTTCCCGGTTCCGGACCTGTGTCAGACAGATGACCGGAGGGGGAAAGTTCCATGTTCAGCATGCTAGGGTCATGTGACAGATGAGCGGAACGCGTACCCGGATTAGTCACGTTTTTCTGAGCAACTTTCATGTAGAAAACATTTTCATCCGAGTTACGAATTATTTTCTATGAATTATCAAAGATTTAAACAATTTCTGAATTTATTATTAAATCTAAAACGGAGTTATTGCACTAGCATGACATCATCTTTATGTCAGCGGTCAACACAGACCGTTGACTAGTCAAACATGGCAGTGGGGACCGTCTATCATTAACCTAAATAATTAACCGATTTAAATTAACTAAATAAGTTCATTAGGCTAATTAAGCAAGGTAAATTAAGATAATTAATTGCTTAACTATTTATTTATTTAATTAAATTTTTATATTTATTTATTTTAAAATCTTTTTTTACAGGGGGCCGGGCCTAGTGGTCAGTGGCCCACTGTGGCAACCGGGTGTGCGGGTGCAGCGGGCTAACGGGGCGAGCGCCCGTGCGTGCACGCAGCATCAGGGGGCACCGGCTAGGCCCAGACGTTGGTGGAGGGGAGACCACGTCCACGGCGAGGCCGCCGGCGGTGTAGGGAGCAGAGGTGGTGCGGCAGCAACGGCGCCTAGAGCTGCGGGCGTCGGAGGGCGAGCGGCGTAGGAACGGGCGAGGCCGGACGACAGCAGCTGGAGGCGGCGGGATTAGTAGCAGCCGCAGCAGTACAAAACAACAGGAGGCAATAGTGGTAGAGAGCAGCAGCCGAGCAAAGCATCAGCGGCAGCAACAAGGAGCAGCCCAGGGCACACCCACGAGCAGTGGTAGGAGGCAGTAGCAGCAGCACGTACGCGTACGCGGACGCCGAGCTTCAGGGCAGCCATGACGAACGGACCTCGCGGGGCGGACACTAGGGGCACGGATCGAAAGGGGAAAAGACGAGAATTGGAGGAGCTGCTCACAACGCACTCGAGGGCGTGGTCGGGGAGGCCGGAGGGGGTCGGGATGGTGCAAATCGACGATGGCGACCGCGGGTGCCCGAGGTTGAGGAGGAGTCGATGGCGGCGGCCTGGGGAGGCCCCTGCTTGCTTTCATTGTCGTGGAGGTCGAGGATGTGGAGGCACGACCCCTGGACAGCAACGGTGGCTCGGGGAAGCTCCAGAGCGCGAAGACGGCGATGGCGCGGCGGCGGCTATGCTCGGGTTAGGTCCAGATCGAGGAAAGCGACGAGGAGAGGGGTGGGCAAGGGGATAGGGACCGGGGCTGTCCCCGAGGAGCCGTGGTGGCCTTCTTATCCCCTCCCTGACGACTGTAGCGACGCGGAGCGCGCGAGGTGGCTCGGCGGCAACGGCATGGGTCTGGTCGGCTCGACAGGTGAACAGGGGAGGAAGGGGACAACCCAGGAGTGGGTTGGGTTGTGCACTGTAGCAGTGGGCTGCAGTGCATAGTGCAGTCTTTTCACTTTTCTTTTCTTCTATTTTCCCTTTTAACTAAAACAGAGACAACTAGGGAAAAGTTTGGGCTACCAAATTACTTTGGAAAATAATGTGGGATTAGTCCACTTAAATTCTTTGTAGTAATTGGCACTGCCACAAAAAGTTTTGTGGCCATCAGGAGTTGTCCAAGCATTTTTAGAAAATGAAAAGGACATCTTAAATACTGTTGGACCAGATAATAAATTTCCAAGGGCAATTTGGGAATTCCAAATATGTTGGATTCATCATGACAAATATCTAGGGATTATTTACCATAGGATGAACTATTTTATTTGCATGAAAGAAGAAGCAAATATTTGACATGCAATTTGAAATTGAATTTGAAGCAGATTTTAGACAAGTGGCATTTTGGCATGATGATCATGATGGCATGACCTTCATTAGGGGGGAGATTACAGTAGTGTGATGCTGGGGATGTTACAGACAGGCCCTGCCAAATCCACAACACGTCTGACAAACCCACCAACCACAACAACCGTAACTGTTGGGTGATCAAACAGGCCGGCAAGCTCACAGCCGAGAACGCATGCAAAAGCCCCCGCAGCAAGGATGATGAGGAGCCTCGCAGGCTGAACAACGGGGGCCAGAAAAAAATCCCTCCTGAGGTAAAGACGGTGAATATGATCTACGCCACCCATGTACCCAAGAAGGAGCGGAAATGTGCACTTCGGGATGCCCACGGCGTAGAGCCTGTATCCCCGAAATTTAACCCATGGTCAGCATGCCCGATCACCTTCAACCGAGGGACCATCTGACCAGTATCCATCATGGATGATCGGCAGCCTTGGTTCTCGACCCCATTATCGTTGGGTACCACCTCACCAGAATCCTCATGGACCGGGGCGGTAGCCTTAATCTGATTTATGTAGATACGGTGATGAAAATGGGTATTGACCCGTCAAGAATAAAACCCAGTAACACTACCTTCAAAGCGGTAATCTCAGGTGTGGAGGCCCGCTGCTTGGGCACCCTGACTCTCGAAATGGTTTTCGGCTCGCCGGACAACTTTCGCAGCGAAGACTTGATCTTCGACATTGTCCCTTTTCACAGCGGCTATCACGCACTCTTGGGCTGAAAAGTGTTTGCTCATTTCAACGTCGTCCCCATTATGCATACCTAAAGTTAAAGATGCCGGAACCAAGGGCGTCATTACATTCAATGGAAATACGGAACACTCACTCCCGAACCGAAGAACATACAGTGACACTAGTAGCTGGAGTCGAAACCAAGATCGAGAGGCCCAATTATCAGCCTGACGTCAAGGCACGTGAAGCAAGGAAACGGGCCCGAGCTCTATCTCCGTTTGAGGAGCCTTCTACGCTCCACGTAAATAGGGATACGCCCCCACAACATGACTATTCCTAGTTGAACGCTACGTGCCTCGTCAGCACCACTTCGCACTCGAAATACCATGGGCAGCTGTGGGGCCTAAATAAACTAAACACCAAGTGTTTGGCTCAACCGAACTATGGTCAGACACGTCTTTGGACGTCGAATGGGTACCGTTAAGGACCGGTCAGGCATTAAGCCCGAAGAGCACGGCTACCTCTCAAGGCTCCTTGTCAAGGGCCTGTGAGCTAACTACCCCCCCCC
>NC_041387.1:364843291-364946890 GCF_002162155.2 Triticum dicoccoides | reverse complement strand
AAGCAAAGGCACAGACATGCAGCAGGGCACACACTACAAAAAAATATACTTCCGTGATGATACATGTTTGTCATAGTAGGTCACGTTTTCTGTCATGCATGTATATCCATGACGATTTTATGACAGAATCAAGATAGTCATACCTATGCTATCGTAGAAGTGTTCCACGACGTTACCAAAATTATCATCACGGAAGTGTCCACTTCCATGATGATAAATCACGCGTCACAGAAGTGCTTTTGTCAAGGGTGACCGACACGTGGCATCCACCGTAACGGAACGTTGTTAAGCTATCGGGTCCGGTTTTGGATCCGATAACCCGTTAACAGCCAGGACCAATCGGGATTTTCCACGTGTAAAATCATCATTGGCTAGAGGAAACATGTGTCAGCTCCGCGTTGGCACAGGTGTCACTCGTCCAATGGGCGAGATGCGCCTATGATATGTTGACACGTGGACCGACCCATAAGTGGCCCATAAAGTTTAAATGGGCTGGACCAACAAAAGGCCCACAAGATTTTGTGGACTATAATGGGCCAGCCCAGCTAAAGGCCAATGAGATTTTGCGGACCATAATGGGCCGGCCCAGCTAAAGGCCCAAAAGATTTGCGGGCCATAATGGGCCAACCCAGCTAAAGGCCCACAAGATTTTGTGGACCATAATGGGCCAGCCCAGCTAAAGGCCCACGAGATTTAGCCGACCATAATGGGCCAGCCCAACTGAAGGCCCACAAGATTTTGAGCACATTAGTGGGCCAGCCCATTAACAGACTGCCATGTTTTGGGCCAAATGTCGGCCCATATTTCATCCTGTCCATTAATAGACAGCCATGTTCCGGGCCTAATAAAGACCCATATGAGATTCGGCCCGTTAAAAGCCTACCACGTTCTGGGCCAAATTATGGCCCAGATCAGATTCGGGCAATTAAGAGGCTTTGGGCTAAATTATGGCCCATATGAGATTCGCCCCGTCAACTGGACGCTATGCTTTTGGGCCCACTTGCTAAATGCCCATTTAGTATTTCGGCCTGATATTAGTTTTGGCGTGTTAAAGGCCTGTTTAACATTTTGACCCAACATTTATTTCAGCCTGTTAAAAGCCCGTCATATAGTTGGGCCTAACTACGGCCCGGTTTGCATCCGACCTGCTCACAGCCGATAATCTAATTGGGCCACACAAGGATCGAGACAATTTTGGCCTGGTAATGGCCCGTGATGTCACTGGCACAATCATGGACCGGGGTCTATTTTGGCCTGCTGCCAGCCCGTGAGCTGTTCAACACATTTCAGGCCCAACCTACTTTTCAGTCTCCTAAAAGAACATTGAGTTTTCTTGCGAAAATAGGACCGACGGTTTACTCGGCCTATTAAAGGCCCGAATCTACTAGTGGGCCAGTTTACATTTAGGTCTGTTAACAGACCAAGATGATGGGTCCCATGATGTGGATCATACATAATGATTTGCATGACGGCCCGATTATGTACCGTAGTTTTACGGTTTGGCCAGTTTACTGCGAAGACAGGATATATATACAGTAAAATAACTGCAGCATCATGAATAAGAAAAAAACCTAGACTATACAATAAAGAAATTATGGCATATTACATCCACTGGGCATCAAAGTTCGCCACTATGATAATAATGCACAAGCAGACAGCAGATTACATACACTGGGCATCAAAGATCGCCACCAGTGCAAATAAACACACCAACAAAATAATATACAAAACCGACATCACTTCAATAGAGTTCAAGAAAGGTTAGCCCTGCTCAGGAGCTGCAGCGCAAGTAGCTGAGCCAGCTGATGAGACTACGCTTGTTTGACAGTTATATCCTCCTCATTCTGAAAGATAAACAAGTAGACAGATGACATGTTTTGCACATATAAGTATCAGTGCTGACAATTCATCACATTTCTTACTAACGAATAAAGTGACACGGTTTAAAATAGCATTAACACAATATGGTATTGTTCATGTCAAGACATGGCAGGAAATGACATTGTGAAGGAGTTGGCAGCTTCACGACACCACTGGATTACAGATCAAGAACTCATAAGTATCAATGGTTAGTGTGTTGTCAATTTATCCCATTTTAGATTCGCAAATAAAGAGATGGTTTAAATAATAGTAGAATGATATGACATTGTTCATAGTTAAGACATTGTCGAATATGACATTGTGATGTAGTGGGTAGGTTCACCACCCCACTGGATTACAGATCAAGAACAGAAGCATACATGCAGTGCAAAAGAAGATCACTTGCTTTGTATAGTTTAATTTACATGGTATGAAGAAGGAACTTGGTTGTACAACTGAAAACTTAAATTGAGAAGGACAAACTTTTGTTTATGAACTACATAAGAAACTTTAAACATGCAATTTTATGCAAACACCAAAAATAAACAGTGTTGCAGTCATGCCTAACCAAATATACACAACAAAGTTTGAAGGCTTGAGAAGGAAAAACTTACATTATTAGTGAAGACATGCTGTATAAAGCCCTTGTCCATGCTGATGGGGGGGGTGCAATTCAAGAAGTTTACCACAGAATCTTCTTCATATGCATTGCCTTTATTCTACATTTTGTTAAGAGTAAATATAGATGTGATAATATAAGAAAAAATGGAGAATAATTAAGATAAGATGAAGAGTGATGCTACATAACCAAGTAGCTATAAATGTAAGTACAACGATACAGGCAAAAGGTACAACCAAGAGCAATGCAGAGCTAAACTTCTTCAGTACCATCGGTGTTATCCAACCTTATGGTAAGAGTAAATATAGATCTGATGTATAGAAAATAGAGGGCAAAGGAAAATAAGCTGCAGAGTGATGGTACATGAACAACTACCTATCAATATAAGTACACTGATAAAGGGCAGCAGGTACTTACAAGAACAATGCAGAGCTAAAAAAAGTTCATTGGCATTGGATATATTCTACACTAATGTAACCATTCATACAGATCAGATAATTTGGAGAAAACAATTGATAAGCAAGCTATCATGCATACTGCTGTCACATAATGAACCAGGTATGTATGCAAGTACAGTGATACAGGACAACATGTACTAACAAGAGCAAAGCAGCGGGCAGCATTTTTGCGATATCATGTCGTTCTTTTCAAACCGGAATTCTTCTTCAAGCAGATTTCCTGCAAAAAAGATCCTAAGGCACATGCGGAAAAGTAGAAGTTCAAATTGTCATGTGATTTCATAGACAGTACCTCATCCTGGGAATGAGACCAGTGCATAACAAGGTTTTTCCATTCAATGTCTTCTAAATTTATCACAGGAGACTTCACCGGAAATTCCTTTATAGACTTGCCATCAAAGTGTGATTTCCTCAGTAACACCGATACTGCTGCAAAGCTTCCTTGAAAAGCGCAGGCAAGCTTTGCTCATCATGACTATCAAGATTGACCCTCACCTACTTACAACAATGTAATGTAAATCATTGATGTGTTCAATCAGCAGAAAACAGGAAAATAATCACCATGAATAATAGCACTTACACGTAAGTGGGACAGGAAGATGTGAAAATGGTGTTTGTCTTCACTATAATCTTCCCATGATGGGAATATATGCACGTAGTCCCTAACAACATTGAAAGCATTGTCATTTAAACTGGGAATAACTGGAATGGGGTTCCAATATGCAGGAATTGGCCATCTCTGCAATTGGGATAGGCCTTCGGCTGGTGGACTTGCTGTACTTTTTCATGGACTGGGATTTTTCTGTGGTACGGCTGGTGCTATGGCAACTGAAATCGGCATACCTTTTGCTAGAGTGCAGGTCATGTGTGGTGGGGCTACTGGTGTGGCTAGTGAAGTATGGGTACAGTCTGCTACAGTCGGTCCTACATTTTATGTCACTGGTTGTACAACCAATATAAGTGGGGTGTTGTCTGATTTCTCCAGCACCACCACGTTTTTCAAGGACTTTGCTGGTGCTCCTTCAGGTTCGGCAATCACCCTCTTCCTTTTTGATGTCTGATGCATAAGAACAACATTTGAGTTGAAAAACATGGTATGATGATAGATGGAATATGTATTGATAATGGATGGGCATGGCATCTCGACATATATGATGAGTAAACTAAGCAGATGGCGGTGCAAAAAGTAGAAGAAATGTAAGACAACATATGTAAGATACGCGCAATCAATAAAACCTTGCCAAATTAGAACAAGCACCTTGATGGGTGAGTTTCATTAGGATCATATTCTGAACAAGAATCTATAGGTGGGGAGCATATGAGTTTCATTGCATCCAGAATGGCACTCAATGCCTTGCTGCCAATTTTGTAAGTCATTGTAGTGTTCCACAATATTCTTCTGATGCACGGATTCTAATATTCACTGTAATTATGTATAATATCTGAGAACCATGAAAACACAAATAGTAGTGAGATTATCTTTGTAATGCAGAGGATATTCTAATATAGGGGCGCCTCTGTAAACACTTGTGTGCTATCACTGGATTCTGATGAGAGCAAGCTTTTAAATAGTGTCCGCTACCTCCGCTATTGCGGCCGCAATAGCGGTAGCGTCACCCTGCTGCTATTAGTTTAAGGTTGCGTTAGAAAATAGCGTGTTGTCATGATGCGGGTGCAATATCACATGTTAGACCGCTATATCGTCCGCTATCCGCAATATCGCCCGCTATAAAACTCCTTGTTATTCTGTTGTGTAATCTATTTTGGTAAATGTGTCTTGCTTGCATGGTTGCGTCACCAAATATTGTTCAATTATAGTTTATATTCTTATATAAATGATGATTTCTCAAATTAAGTGTCATGTTTTTGTCAATGGCCTAGAAATATACACAACAATCTCAAATTTGTGAGTGTTTTTAAAAGATTGGCTATGTGGATATATTGCCCGCAATATCGCCCGCTATCCGCATTCCACTACGCGGACCCTGATACGCAACTAGTCCGCTATCCGCTATTTAAAAGCTGGGATGAGAGAGCTCATGTGTGCTGTAATATGGTGCGTGCATTAATATAATCTGGCACAAGTACACAAAAATATAGGCTCCAGAAGTAAGGATAGTTGGCAGATGATAGGTTCATGGTATACTGTATAGAGAGTTTATTGCCAAACCATGATTACGAGAGCACACAACAACTAGGCAGATCATAGTGTACATAAAAGGGGTACACCATAACCACGATATATAAATCGAGAAAGTGGAACTGGTTGGAAAATACGGTGTTGTATTGCCGCTAGTAATTGAAAGCCTATCGATCACGTACAGGCCAGCTCTATCAGTTGATGACTGCAGATGTCCCTGCTCCACTTCCTGACAAGGAACATACTGTGCATACTAAATACAAAATAACAAAAGAGGAACATGTTAAAGAACAGAAGAGGAAGCATATTCTTGAGGTTCCGCTTCATTGCATACAATGTTGGTTGCCCACTCATGATGAATCACAACAACCAAAGAAATGCAATTCCATGTTGTCTCTCTATATGTGGCAATTTTGAACAAGAGTCATTAGGATCATATTCTAAACAAGAGTCAATAGGTGGGGAGCGTATGAGTTTCATTGCATCCAGAATGGCACTCAATGCCTTGGTGCCAATTTTGTAAGTCATTGCAGTGTTTAGCTTCAAGAGTGGACTACTGCTAGTGCGACACAAAGCAACTACACATAACATAGTGTAGATATAACAGGAAAACCTTAAGCATCAGAGTAAAATCAGCAAAGTGGAACTTGCTGAAATATATTTGCTAGTATTGCCAGTATGGCTAGAAAGGCTTCGGATACAGCTCTCTTCAACTGAAGGTGCAGTACTGTTAATATCAGTGTAACTCTCAAAGGCGACACAGCTCCCCGCATTTCCTTGCTATTCTTATAGGATTCAAGTGGGCAGGCCACTACAAATCCTATTCCTATGTTTACAAAATCCTATGAGTCAAAGAGGCCCGAAGAGTTCAAAGTGTCTATCACAACCGACCTATAGACCTCTACACTACAAATGTCCTTGCTCGTCTTCACTACAAGGAACATACTGTACTACTATCATACTCCCTCCATTCCAAAATATAAGTCTTTGTAGAGATTTCCATTATGGATCACATACAGATGTATCCAAATACATTTTAGAGTGTATATTTACTCATTTTGCTCCATATGTAGTCCATGGTGGAATCTATTCAAAGACTTGTATCTAGGAACGGAGAGAGTACTTATGAAAGAAGAACGAAAGAGGAACATGCTAAAGAAGAGCAAGAAGATTTTGGATAATAAAATGTTCGTTGCGCAGTGCCCACACATGATGAACCGGAGCGCCTTAAGAATACAACTCCTTGCTGTCTCTCTATATGTGGTGCATGTGCTTTTCAAAAGTAAAGTAGGAACATTAGCTAACCAATTAAATGTTTTCTGTTTTAGTAATATCAACATCATATTAGATTAGTATTTGAGCAACAAGTTTGGAATTATGAGTGGCACGTTGTTTAGCTTGATGGATTCAGGAGCAGTGCTAAGTAGGTACGATTATGGTACTGAATATAAAGGCATGTCTACATGCAAGTCGCGTGACTTTTGTCATTTGAGTCAGTCGACAATTTCAGGCGGTTGGATGAAGATCCTACGTCTCCTAACCCTTCTTCTTCCTCGTTTGTGATTCTTCCCATACAGAACACCGCTGGCCCCCACCGCCTATGTTCCTCCACCACCCCCACCCCCACCCCCGCCACCACTCACGTCAAGTTTTCTTCGTTCGGCGAGGCCCCACCACCGCCCCCCACAACCACCGTCCCCACCCGAGCCCCTTCCTTCGCACCGGCCAACTCCGGCGAGCTCTGAAAAATCGACTAACCAAATATTGAAGTTTAGTCTACTGTGATTTAACTACTGTGGAATATAGAAGGGGAAAACCACAAGCATTGGGTGTATAGTGTTGAGCGTGCCATGGCGGATCTGAAGGTGCAAACCGGACAAAGGCAACTTCGCAACCAATGTTTGCTTTCAACTAGCAAGTAAGTGATGGACAAGAAATCAGAGTAAAGCAGTGGTGATCTATTTTCTTGCTCCGATAAATAAATTGAGTAGTGATACGTCCATTTTGCATCATGCTTTTATATCGATAGTTATTGCATTATGGGATGTTATTAGACGTTATGTCACAATACTTATGCCAATTCTCTATTATTTTATACAAGGTTTACACGAAGAGGGAGAATGCCGGCAGTTGGAATTCTGGGGTGGTAAAGGAGCAAATATTAGAGACCTATTCTGAACAACTCCAAAAGTCCTGAAACTCCACGGAAGTTGTTTTTGGAATTAATAAAAAATACTGAGCGAAGAAAGTACCAGAGGGGGACCACACCCTGGCCACGAGGGTGGGGGCACGCCCTACCCCCTTGGGCGCGCCCCCCTACCTCGTGGGCCCCCTAGCAGGCCTCCGGTACCCATCTTCTGCTATATGAAGTCTTTTACCCTGGAAAAAATCATAAGCAAGCTTTTGGGATGAGACACCGCCGCCACGAAGCGGAACCTTGGCGGAACCAATCTAGGTTTCCGGTGGAGCTGTTCTGCCGGGGAAACATCCCTCTGGGAGGGGGAAATCGTCACCATCGTCATCACCATCGATCCTCTCATCGGGAGGGGGTCAATCTTCATCAACATCTTCACCAGCACCATCTCCTCTCAAACCATAGTTAATCTCTTGTATCCGATCTTTGTCTCAAAACCTCAGATTGGTACCTGTGGGTTGCTAGTAGTGTTGATTACTCCTTGTAGTTGATGCTAGTAGGTTTATTCGGTGGAATATCATATGTTCAGATCCTTTATGCATATTAATACCCCTCTGATTATGAACATGAATGTGATTTGTGAGTAGTTACGTTTGTTCCTGAGGACATGGGAGAAGTCTTGCTATAAGTAGTCATGTGAATTTGGTATTCGTTCGATATTTTGATGAGATGTATGTTGTCTCACCTCTAGTGGTGTTATGTGAACGTCGACTACATGACACTTCACCATTGTTTGGGCCTAGAGGAAGGCATTGGGAAGTAATAAGTAGATGATTGGTTGCTAGAGTGACTGAAGCTTAAACCCTAGTTTATGAGTTGCTTCGTAAGGGGATGATTTGGATCCACATGTTTCATGCTATGGTTAGGTTTACCTTAATACTTCTTTTGTAGTTGTGGATGCTTGTAGTAGGGGTTAATCATAAGTGGGATGCTTGTCCAAGAAAGGACAGTACCCAAGCACCGGTCCACCCACATATCAAATTATCAAAGTAATGAACGCGAATCATATGAGCGTGACAAAAACTAGCTTGACGATAATTCCCATGTGTCCTCGGAAGCGCTTTTCTCTATATAAGAGTTTGTCCAGGCTTGTCCTTTGCTACAAAAAGGATTGGGCCATCTTGTTGCACCTTATTTACTTTCATTACTTGTCACCAGTTACAAATTACCTTATCATAAAACTATCTGTTACCGATAATTTCAGTGCTTGCAGAGAATACCTTATTGAAAACCGCTTGTCATTTCCTTCTGCTCCTCGCTGGGTTCGACACTCTTACTTATCTAAAGGACTACGATAAATTCCCTACACTTGTGGGTCATCAAGACTCTTTTCTGGCACCATTGCCGGTGAGTGAAGGGCCTTTGGTAAGTGGAACTTGGTAAGGAAAAATTTATATAGTGTGCTGAAATTTACTGTCACTTGTTACTATGGAACATAATCCTTTGAGGGGCTTGTCCGGGGTATCTTCACCCCGACCAGTAGAGCAAAGAGTTTCTTCTCAACCTAATGAACCTACTGTAGGTTTACTTTGAAATTCCTTCGGGTATGATGGAGAGACTGCTAGCTAATCCTTTTACAGGAGATGGAACATTGCATCCCGATTTGCACCTAATCTGTGTGGATGAAGTTTTTGGATTATTTAAGCTTGCAGGTATGCTCAAGGATGTTATCAAGAAGAAGGTCTTCCCTTTATCTTTGAAGGGAAAGGCATTGACATGGTTTAGGCTATGTGATGATATGGGGTCATGGAACTAAAACCGATTGAAATTGGAATTTCATCAGAAGTTTTATCCTATGCATCTTGGGGGAGGCTTAAGTCAATGTTATATTCATGCCCAAATCATGAGCTCCCAAGAGAAATTATTATTCAAAAATTTTATGCTCAACTTTCTCTCAAGAATCGCTCCATGCTCGATAATTCTTGTACTGGTTATTTTATGATGAAGACTATTGAATTCAGATGGGATTTATTGGAAAGAATTAAACACAACTCTGAAGATTGGGATCTCGAGAAGGTAAGGAGTCAGATATGACACCTAAGTTTGATTGTGTTAAATCTTTTATGCATACCGATGCTTTCCATGAATTTAGCACTAAATATCAACTTGACTCTGAGATAGTAGCTTCTTTCTATGAATCATTTGCTACTCATGTTGACCTCCCTAAGGAGAAGTGGTTTAAATATAATCCTCCCATTGAAATAAAAGTAGTTGCACCTATTAAAGTTGAAGAAAAGACTATCACTTATAATGATCCTATTGTTCCTACTACTTATATTAACAAACCACCTTTCCCTGTTAGGATAAAGGATCATGCTAAAGCTTCAACTGGTGTTCATAAGAGTAATACTAGAACACCTACACCACCTGAGCAAATTAAAGTTGACCCTAGTATTGCTATGGTTAAATATCTCTTGGCTGATAATATTGATGGGCATGTTATAGACTTCTATGATGAAGCTGCTAGAATTGCTAGGCCCGATACTAAAAATAAACATAGACCTGTTGTAGGCATGCCTGTTATTTCTGTTAAAATAGGAGATCATTGTTATCATGGCTTATGTGATATGGGTGCTAGTGCAAGTGCAATACCTCATTCCTTAATTATGCATGATATTGCACCTGCTGAGATAGAAGAAATTGATGTTACAATTAAGCTTGCCAATAGAGATACTATTTCACCAGTTGGGATCGTTAGAGATGTTTAAGTCTTGTGTGGGAAAGTTAAATATCCTGCGGATTTTCTTGTTCTTGGTTCCCCACAAGATAGCTTTTGTCCCATCATATTTGGTAGACCCTTCTTGAATACTGTTAATGCTAGTATAAACTACAAAAAAGATGTTGTTACTATTGGTTTGGGGGATATGTCTAATGAGTTTAATTTTGCTAAATTTTGTAGACAACCCCATGATAAAGAATTGCCTAGTAACGATGAAATTATTGGTCTTGCTTCTATTGTCGTGCCTCCTAATGATCCTTTAGAACAATATTTGCTAGATCATGAAAATGATATGTATATGAATGAAAGAATGGAGATAGATGAAGTATTCTTTAAACAGGGACCTATTTTGAAACACAACTTGCCTGTTGAAATTCTAGGGTATCCTCCACCACCCAAGGGTGATCCCGTGTTTGAGCTCAAACCACTGCCTGATACTCTTAAATATGCTTATCTTGATGAAAAGAAGATATATCCTATTATTATTAGTGCTAACCTTTTAGAGCAGGAAGAGGAGAAATTATTGAAAACTCAGAAGAAGCATTGTGGTGCTATTGGATATACTCTTGCTGATCTTAAGGGCATTAGTCCCACTCTATGCCAACACAAAATAAAATTGGAGAAAGACGCCAAACCAGTTGTTGATCACCAACGACGGTTAAATCCTAAGATGAAAGAAGTGGTAAGAAAAGAAATACTAAAGCTCCTGCAGGCAGGTATAATTTATCCCGTTGCTGATAGTCAGTGGGTAAGTCATGTCCATTGTGTCCCTAAGAAGGGAGGTATTACTGTCGTTCCTAATGATAAAGATGAATTGATCCCGCAAAGATTTGTTACAGGTTATAGGATGGTAATTGATTTCTGTAAATTAAATAAAGCTATTAAGAGGGATCATTACCCTTTGCCTTTTATTGATCAAATGCTAGAAAGATTATCCAAACATACACATTTTTGCTTTCTAGATGGTTACTCTGGTTTCTCTCAAATACCTGTGTCAAAAGAGGATCAAGAAAAGACCACTTTTACTTGCCCTTTTGGTACTTTTGCTTATAGATGTATGCCTTTTGGTTTATGTAATGCACCTGCTACCTTTCAAAGATGCATGATGGCTATATTGTCCAACTTTTGTGAAAAGATTGTTGAGGTTTTCATGGATGATTTCTTCGTTTATGGATCTTCTTTTGATGATTGCTTGAGCAACCTTGATCGAGTTTTGCAGAGATGCGAAGAAACTCATCTTGTCTTGAACTGGGAGAAGTGCCACTTTAGGTATAAGAAGTTTCCTTGGTCATGTCGGTTTTTATAGGCGGTTCATTAATGACTTCTCTAAAATCTCCAGGCCTCTGACTAATCTCTTACAAAAAGGTATTCCTTTTTTCTTCGATGATGATTGTGTAGAAGCATTTGAAATACTTAAGAAAGCTTTGATTTCTGCACCTATTGTTCAGCCACCTGATTGGAATATACCCTTTGAAATTATGTGTGATGCTAGTGATTATGCCGTAGGTGCTGGTCTAGAACAAAGAGTTGATAAGAAACTAAATGTTATTCAATATGCTAGTAAAACTCTAGACAGTGCCCAGAGAAATTATGCTACTACTGAAAAAGAATTTTTAGCAGTTGTATTTGCTTGCCATAATTTTAGACCTTATATTGTTGATTCTAAAGTAACTGTTCACACTGATCATGCTGCTATTAAATATCTTATGGAAAAGAAAGATGTTAAACCTAGACTTATTAGATGGGCTCTCTTGCTACAAGAATTTTATTTGCATATTATTGATATAAAGGGAGCTGAGAACCCCGTTGCAGACAACTTGTCTAGGTTAGAGAATGTTCTTGATGACCCACTACCTATTGATGATAGCTTCCCTGATGACCAATTAGTTGTCATAAATGCTTCTCATACTGCTCCATGGTATGCTGATTATGCTAATTACATTGTTGCTAAATTTATACCACCTAGTTTCACATACCAGCAAAAGAAAAAGTTTTTCTATTATTTAAGACATTACTTCTGGGATGACCCACACCTTTATAAAGAAGGAGTACACGGTGTTATTAGAGGTTGTGTACCTGAGCATGAAGAGGAACAGATCCTACGCAAGTGTCACTCCGAGGCTTATGGAGGACACCACGCTGGAAATAGAACTGTGCATAAGGTATTGCAATCTGGTTTTTATTGGCCTACTCTTTTCAAGGATGTCCGTAAGTTTGTCTTGTCTTGTGATGGATGTCAAAGAATTGGTAATATTAGTAGACGTCAAGAAATGCCTATGAACTATTCTCTTGTTATTGAACCATTTGATGTTTGGGGCTTTGATTATATGGGACCGTTTCCTTCCTCTAATGGGTATAGACATATTTTTAGTTGCTGTTGATTACGTTACTAAGTGGGTAGAAGCTATTCCAACTAGTAGTGCTGATCATAACACATCCATTAAGATGCTTAAAGAAGTTATTTTTTGGAGGTTTGGAGTCCCTAGATACCTAATGAGTGATGGTGGTTCACATTTTATTCATGGTGCTTTTCGTAAAATGCTTGCTAAGTATGATGTTAATCATAAAATTGCATCTCCATATCACCCACAGTCTAGTGGCTAAGTAGAACTGGGTAACCGAGAGCTTAAATTGATTTTGCAAAAGACTGTTAATAGATCTAGAAAGAATTGGTCCAAGAAACTTGATGATGCATTATGGGCTTATAGAACTGCATATAAAAATCCTATGGGTATTTCTCCATATAAAATGGTTTATGGAAAAGCATGTCACTTACCTCTCGAACTAGAACATAAGGTATATTGGGCCATTAAAGAGCTCAATTATGATTTCAAACTTGCCGGTGAGAAGAGGTTATTTGACATTAGCTCGGTTGATGAATGGAGAACTCAAGCCTATGAGAATGCCAAAATGTTTAAAGAAAAAGTTAAAAGATGGTATGACAAAAGGATACAAAAGCGTGAGTTTAATGTAGGTGATTATGTGTTGCTCTTCAACTCTTGTTTAAGATTTTTTACAGGAAAACTCCTCTCTAAATGGGAAGGTCCTTACGTTATCAAGGAGGTCTATCATTCCGGTGCCATAAAAATCAACAACTTCGAAGGCACAAGTCCGAAGGTGGTGAACGGTCAAAGGATCAAACATTATATCTCATCTAATCCTATCAATGTTGAAACCAATGTTATTGAAACCATAACCCCGGAGTAATACATAAGGGATACTTTCCAGAATGTTTCAGACTTCGAAAAGGAATAGGTATGTGGTACGGTAAGTAAACCGACTGCAAAACAGTTCTAATAACAATTTTTCTCCGTTTTGGAAAATTTAAGAAAATAGGAAATTAAGAAGTAGTCCGGGAAGGACACGAGGTGTCCACGAGGGTGGAGGGTGCGCCCTACCCCCCTGGGCGAGCCCCTGCCTCGTGGGCACCTCATGTGCTCTCCGGACTCCATTTTCTTGCACGATACTTCTTTTAGTCGGTAAAAATTCATTATATAATATCCCGAAGGTTTTGACCACCGTACCATGCAAATATCCTCTGTTTTTGTTTCGAGCTATTTCTTCAGCAGATTTAGAGCAAGATGTCTTCTCAAGAGTTAGTCGGGGAGAGTCGGATGTCTCATCCGACACCTTATTGAAAACCGCTTGTCATTTCGTTCTGCTCCTTGTTGGGTTCGACACTCTTACTTACCGAAAGGACTACGATAGATTCCCTACACCTGTGGGTCATCAAACAAAGAGTACCGCCTCTGGTGCGGCGACATGTATGCATCTGCTGAGAATTTGACGGTGATGTGGTAGCGATGGCTATCGGCGACGTGGAAGCAGATCTAGGAGGGTAGACGATGGCGGCTGGGCGTGGTGGACGAGACGGTCATAAGGGCGGCGCCGGCAAGGTGGACGACGGCGGGGATGAAGCGAGATGACGGGATGCAAGGAGCCCGGTCCGAAGCCGTGGATGAGAGAGGTCGATCTCTTGTAATGGACGACGGCGTCGGGGTATCAGCTCTGGCATGGTGGAGGAGGATGGCGGTGGATGGGGTGGCGGACGGAGGAGGCTGTGGTGGAGAGGGTGTTTTGGCGCCCATGGAGTACGAATGGGGAAATGGAGGTAGAGAGGAAGGGGGGAACCATGTCTTCAGGGCGCGCTTGTTGGCATCCTGGGAACGGGGGTCCCCAGACTTGCCTGCCTGCGGCCTGCAGCGTGGCTCAACCAGTGGCCCAGTACGGCCCGTCTTCATCAACCAAACACTCAAGACCCTTGCGAGGGGCCAAGCCTCGTGGGGTGGACGATGCAAGGCCTCCTCAGGAGTGGCCTCACCAGGCAGGCTCGCGAGGAGGCGGAGAGAACAAGGCAAGGGGTACCTCGCGAGGTGCCCATGATGCAAGCCATGACGATCAAGGCCAGGCGGGCGCCAGCCCACGCAGTGTCCTCGTTTCCTCTTTGGTGCAAAGGGGGTGAGCGCAGGCGCGGAGTACCGAGGCATCAGGCAAAGGTTTCCATATCAGTGAAACGAGATCAAGACCAGCAGAGCGGCAGGACGGAGGTCACCGTGGAGCCCAAGGCAATGTCATCACCAGTACCTTTGGCAGGCGAAGACCACGTTTAGTCAGGATAGCTTGTACTAGATGTCCCTCTTCAAAATGGCCGTTGTTGGATCCCTTCCCGCTCAATATTTGGGAAGAGGACCAGGGCCTCTATAAATAGGGCTAGCCACCACCATAGAGGGGACGGATCGATTCCTCCTCAATCACACCACCAAGCACAAGAACACCTCTCCTCGCGAGGCTGTTCTTCCCCTGTACTATTCATCATCAGCCCAAGAGGCAATCCACCACTACACACAGGAGTAGGGTATTACACCACGACTGTGGCCGAACCTGTATAAATCTTGTGTCTCTTGTGTTGTTCATCGACCAAGCTTAGAAATTGCGGCGAGCCCTAGAGCAAGATTCGGTAGGAGGAGATCTTCGTGCGCACCCGAGAGTTCGAACATTAAGGGTTTTACCGGAACCTGATACCCGACAGCTCTTGTCTCAAATGTGAGGAAATTTACAAACATAGCCCCCGTTTAAATTTCCTACATCACAACAATATTAGTCGGTTGGGGATAGAACGGTAATCTCGCATACACCGAATATTTGTCGACGAGAGTTTGTTTTTGGCGCCCACCGTGTATGAATCGGGAAGGGAGTTGATTTCAGCCGAGGAGACACTGTGTTTTGGCGCCCACCGTGTATGAATCCGGGTGAGAGGCAGTTATGTCACTCTTGAGTCAAATTACAAACCTACCCCTATCGAAACCTATAGAAATCGAGCCGATAGGCTTTGCGTGGCAGGGATAGGCAGTAATAATTTCCATCTCGCAGATTTTGGTTTTGGGCGGTTACTACGACTTTCCCCGCTTCGTTCAAATTTTGCAGAGTGCATGTTTACTGTGCCAACTCAATTTGAATCCCGTTTGTATTCTATTTTTTCCGGGCAGGATCCATTTTCGATTGGAATAAAATTCTATATACATCATTTTTTATATATACTTTCAAAAGCACAACAATGAATTCTGCTCCTTTATATGTATAATATGATTTACAAATACAATGATCTCAAAATCATAAGGTTGAACTTAAAAAATTTAAACCAATTATGTTCTACTAAAATGTATGGTTCAGTAATATCTACATATTAAATAACATAGATGCGCGTGAATTCATATGAGTATGCATGTTTGATAGATCAATTTTTGTTTTGAGCGGTTACTATTTCTTTCCCCGCTTCGTTCAAATTTTGCAGAGTGCATGTTTTTCATGCCAACTCAATTCGAATCCCGTTTGTATTCTATTTTTTTGGGCAGGATCCATTTTCAATTGGAATAAAATTCTATATACATCATTTTTTATATATACTTACAAAAGCACAACACCCTTTATACATAAATATGGTTTACAAATGGCATGATCTCAGATTCATAAGGCTGTATCCATCAATTTGGATTTTCAAATATTTGAAACCACTTTATGTTGAAATCCAATGTATGCATTCCTCGCTAACTGTCTCCAATTAATGTGTGTTTCATGCGGGTTTTTTTACTTCTCAAACATGTATAATGTGTTTCACACACGCAACATATAGTGTAATCCCGTTTAGACATTAATTGCATATAAACCATGCATTGTTTCTAATTAAAGAATCTATGGATCACCAATATTGATAAACTATATAACATTAGACGTGTCCCCAACTTCAAATGAATATGCATGTTTGATACACAAATTTGCGTTATGATATTATCGATGTCGTGATCTCCAGTTTAAATATTTGAATCCCCTTTAATCCAGATATTCGTCTCATATAGCTATCACTCATGCTTATATAGCAGTATCTCTCTAGACCTATACGCGTTCATCGTCTCTCAGGTATCTCTCGTGCTACCTGTATGTCGACAATGATCTTTTATCTTTGTAACACACTGACGGTACTCTCTCCCTTGACCTTCATCACTCTATCTCTCTCTAAGTATATATCGCTCCCTTCTATGTGTCTCTAACTATGATTCTCCATGTGGAATCTCTTTCTCTCACACAAACACAAAACTTTGTCTCCCGGGGTCTCATTTGTCTCTACTATTCCCCTATGTGCCAGTCGCACACCCCCTCTCACACAGAGATGTCTTTCGTTCCTCAGGTATGAGAAGCTATGACTCTTCCTCTTAAATATCTCTTTCTCACACACAAACACAAACTCTGTCTCCCAGGGTCACATATTTCTCCGCTGTTCTCTTATATGTCGCTCACACACACTCTCTCTCCCTAGAGATATCTTGCGTTCCCTCATATGTCTCTCTAGCTATCACTCTCGTTGTGAAATATCGTTCTCTCTCGCAGAACAGAACTCCGTCTCTCGGGATCTCATTTCTCTCTGATATTTGTTTCTTTGTGACTCACATGCGCCCTCTCTCTATCTCTCTCACACCCACACACATAACTCAGCCTTCTGATCCACTCGACTCCTATCTCTAACGCACACTAGCTAGCATCTTTATCTTTTTATTTATCTATTTCTCCATCAACCTTCTTTCTTGCCCTCACTCTTGCTTCCTATCACATACACTACATATGTTTCTCTCCACATGAAGTCAAGTGCCCTCTTTTTATCTTTCTCTCACACGCACATAACTTCACCCTCTGAGCCACCCCGTGGTCATCTCCAACACTCAAACTAGCAGATGTTCCTCTAGCTAGCATCTCCATCTCTGTATCTATCTGTAGTTTCTCCATCAACATTTTTTTCTCGCACATAGTCTTGCTTCCTATCACCCACACAATATATGTCTCTCCATACATGCATTTATAGGTTGATCTCTTTTGCACAATCGTTGTGTCTCACTCCCTCTGCTCGCCATAGATGCATGCTCCAGCCCATGCCACTATCTCTTAAAGAAAAAAACACATGCTCAATTGTCAGGCCTTCTTCCCCGCACTCCCACATGCATGCATATTGTCATACCGATCCATATCTCCCATATCGTTGATCTTATGACTTATGTCTTCTTTCTTGTATCTCGATCATGCACGCACGCACACACACACACATCCCACGTATACATGTATACCTCTCGCACATGCACGTTCAAGGTCTCTATGTCTTCATACGTAGTTAATTACCCTCAACCCTAATGCCACATCGAATTGTTCTCTTCTTGCATGCACATAACTTCCGCCTGGATGGGTAAAACACACTCTCACACTTAACAATCTCCTTCTAGCTACCCCCCTCTCACTCTTCCCCTATATCCCCGAAACTAATAAGATCATCCCTTTGTTTAATTCTTGCCTACATGCACCATCGATATATAGTAGTCTTCCTCGGTGTCTCTCGAACAACACGTTCTCTCGATGTCGACTCCTCTCATGTGGACACACCTTCTCTTCCCTCTCTACGGGCCTTTTCTCTCCCGCACCCCATCGTTGGTGGCCTCTGCCATACACATAACCTCTCTATGATGAAGCCACACACAATTAAATTACATCCACCACCGAGGACCCCGCGACACACAAACAACCACACACACACACACCCACCCACCCACACACACACACACACAAACACACACACACTAAGACTCCTTCACACACACACACAGACACACTAAGACTCCATCTCTCTCTCTCTCTCACGCACACACACACATGCCACGCACCCACCCACCCATCCACATGAAGGAAATATGCCCTAGAGGCAATAATAAAGTTATTATTTATTTCCTTATTTCATGATAAATGTTTATTATTCATGCTAGAACTGTATTAACCTGAAACTTGATACATGTGTGAATACATAGACAAACAGAGTGTCACTAGTCTGCCTCTACTTGACTAGCTCGTTAAATCAAAGATAGTTAAGTTTCCTAGCCATAGACATGAGTTGTCATTTGATTAACGGGATCACATCATTAGAGAATGATGTGATTGACTTGACCCATTCTGTTAGCTTAGCACTTGATCGTTTACTATGTTGCTATTGCTTTCTTCATGACTTATACATGTTCCTATGACTGTGAGATTATGCAACTCCCGTTTACCGGAGGAACACTTTGTGTGCTACCAAATGTCACAACGTAACTGGGTGATTATAAAGGAGCTCTACAGGTGTCTCCGAAGGTACATGTTGAGTTGGCGTATTTTGAGATTAGGATTTGTCACTCCGATTGTCGGAGAGGTATCTCTGGGCCCTCTCGATAATGCACACACTATAAGCCTTGTAAGTAATGTAGCTAATGAGTTAGTTACGGGATGATGCATTACGTAACGAGTAAAGAGACTTGCCGGTAACGAGATTGAACTAGGTATTGAGATACCGACGATCGAATCTCGGGCAAGTAACATACCGATGACAAAGGGAACAATGTATGTTGTTATGTGGTTTGACCGATAAAGATCTTCGTAGAATATGTAGGAGCCAATATGAGCATCCAGGTTCCGCTATTGGTTATTGACCGGAAACATGTCTCGGTCATGTCTACATAGTTCTCAAAACCGTAGGGTCCGCACGCTTAAGGTCTCGATGATAGTTACATTATGAGTTTATGAGTTTTGATGTACCGAAGGATGTTCGCAGTCCCGGATGTGATCACGGACATGACGAGGAGTCTCGAAATGGTCGAGACATGAAGATTGATATACTGGAAGCCTATATTTTGATATAGGAAGTGTTACGGGTGAAACCGGGATTTACCGGGGGGTTACCGGAACCCCCCGGGGGCTTAATGGGCCTACATGGGCCTTAGTGGAAATAGGGGGCAGCAAGGGGAGTGTGGGGCGCCCCCCCCCCCCAAGGCCCAAACCGAATTGGTTTAGGGCAAAGGGACCGGCCCCCCTCTTTCCTTCTCCTCCTCTCCCTTTCCTTCCCCCTCTCCTAGTCCAACAAGGAAGGAAGGATTCCTACTCCCGGCGGGAGTAGGACTCCCCATGGCACTTCCCCTCCTAGGCCGGCCGCCCCCTCCCCCCTTGCTCCTTTATATACAGGGGCAGGGGGGCACCTCTAGACACAACAATTGATCTCTTGATCTCTTAGCCGTGTGCGGTGCCCCCCTCCACCATAGTCTTCCTCGATAATATTGTAGCGGAGCTTAGGCGAAGCCCTGCGACGGTAGAACATCAACATCATCACCAGGCCATCGTGCTGACGGAACTCTCCCTCGACACTCGGCTAGATCGGAGTTCGGGGGACGTCATCGAGCTGAACGTGTGCTAGAACTCGGAGGTGCTATAGTTTCGGTGCTTGATCAGTCGGGCTGTGAAGACGTACGACTACATCAACCGCGGTCTTCTAACGCTTCCGCTTTCGGTCTACGAGAGTACGTGGACACACTCTCCCCTCTCATTGCTATGCATCACCATGATCTTGCGTGTGCGTAGGGAAATTTTTGAAATTACTACGTTCCCCAACAGTGGCATCTGAGCCAGGTTTTATGCGTAAATGTTATATGCATGAGTAGAACACAAGTGAGTTGTGGGCGATACAAGTCATACTGCTTACCAGCATGTCATACTTTGGTTCGGCGATATTGTTGGATGAAGCGGCCCGGACCGACATTACGCGTACGCTTACACGATACTGGTTCTACCGACGTGCTTTGCACACAGGTGGCTGGCGGGTGTCTGTTTCTCCACCTTTAGTTGAACTGAGTGTTGCTACACCCGGTCCTTGCGAAGGTTAAAACAACACTAACTTGACGAACTATCATTGTGGTTTTGATGCGTAGGTAAGAACGGTTCTTGCTCAGCCCGTAGCAGCCATGTAAAATTTGCAAACAACAAAGTAGAGGACGTCTAACTTGTTTTTGCAGGGCATGTTGTGATGTGATATGGTCAAGATGTGATGCTATATTTTATTGTATGAGATGATCATGTTTTGTAACCGAGTTATTGGCAACTGGCAGGAGCCATATGGTTGTCGCTTTATTGTATGAAATGCAAGCGCCTTGTAATTGCTTTACTTTATCACTAAGCGGTAGCGATAGTCGTAGAAGCAATAGATGGCGTAACGACAACGATGCTACGATGGAGATCAAGGTGTCGCGCCGGTGACGATGGTGATCACGACGGTGCATCGGAGATGGAGATCACAAGCACAAGATGATGATGGCCATATCATATCACTTATAATGATTGCATGTGATGTTTATCCTTTATGCATCTTATTTTGCTTTGATTGACGGTAGCATTATAAGATGATCTGTCACTAATTATCAACAAGTGTTCTCCCTGAGTATGCACCATTGCGAAAGTTCTTCATGCTGATGCACCACATGATGATCGGGTGTGATAGGCTCTACGTTCAAATACAAGGGGTGCAAAACAGTTGCACATGCGGAATACTTAGGTTAAACTTGACGAGCCTAGCATATATAGATATGGCCTCGGAACACGGAGACCGAAAGGTCGAATGTGAATCATATAGTACATATGATCAACATAGTGATGTTCACCATTGAAAACTACTCCATCTCACATGATTATCAGACATGGTTTAGTTGATTTGGATCACGTGATCACTTAGATGACTAGAGAGATGTCTGTCTAAGTGGGAGTTCTTAAGTAATATGATTAATTAAACTTTAATTTATCATGAACTTCGTCCTGATAGTATTTTGCAAATAATGTTGTAGGATATGTTCCTAGAGAAAAATATGTTGATAGATGTTAGTACCAATGATGTGGATTGGATCCGTGATATGAGGTTTATCCTCATTGTTGCACAGAAGAATTATGTCCTTGATGCACCGCCAGGTGACAGACCTATTGCAAGAGCAGATGCAGACGTTATGAACGTTTGGCTAGCTCAATATGATGACTACTCGATAGTTTAGTGCACCATGCTTAACGGCTTAGAATCGGGACTTCAAAGATGTTTTGAACGTCATGGACCATATGAGATGTTCTAGGAGTTGAAGTTAATATTTCAAGCAAATACCCGAGTTGAGAGATTTGAAGTCTCCAATCAAGTTCTATAGCTAAAAGATGGAGGAGAATCGCTCAACTAGTGAGCATGTACTCAGATTGTCTGGGTACTACAATCGCTTGAATCAAGTGGGAGTTAATCTTCCAGATAAGATAGTGATTGACAGAGTTCTCTAGTCACCATCACCAAGTTACTAGAACTTCGTGATGAACTATAGTATGCAAGGGATGACAAAAATGATTCCCGAGCTCTTCGTGATGCTGAAATCAACGAAGGTAGAAATCAAGAAAGAGCATCAAGTGTTGATGATTGACAAGACCACTAGTTTCAAGAATAGGGCAAAGGGAAAGAAAGGGAACTTCATGTAGAATGGCAAGCAAGTTGTCACTCCCGCGAAGAAGCCCAAAGCTGGACCAAAGCCTGAAACTGAGTGCTTCTACTGCAAAGGAAATGGTCACTGGAAGCGGAAATACCCTGAATATTTGGTAGATAAGAAGGATGGCAAAGTGAACAAGGGTATATTTGATATACAGGTTATTGATGTTTACCTTACTAGTGTTTATAGTAGCCCCTGAGTATTTGATACTTGTTCAGTTGCTAAAAATTAGTAACTCGAAACAGGAGTTACAGAATAAACAGAGACTAGTTGAGGGTGAAGTGACGATGTGTGTTGGAAGTAGTTCCAAGATTGATATGATCATCATCGCACACTCCCTATACTTTCGGGATTAGTGTTAAACCTAAATAAATGTAATTTGGCTTTTGCGTTGAGCATGAATATGATTTGATCATGTTTATTGCAATACGGTTAGTCATTTAAAGTCAGAGAATAATTGTTGTTCTGTTTACATCAATAAAACCTTCAATGGTCATACACCCAATGAAAATAGTTTGTTGGATCTTAATCGTAGTGATACACATATTCATAATATTGATGCCAAAATATGCAAATTTAATAATGATAGTGCAACTTATTTGTGGCACTGCCGTTTGGGTCATATCGGTGTAAAGCGCATGAAGAAACTCCATAAAGATGGATTTTCGGAATCACTTGGTTATGAATCATTTGATGCTTGTGAACCGTGCCTTTTGGGCAACATGACTAAAACTCTGTTCTCCAGAACAATCACTACTAGAGAAAAGCTTACTAGTGGCGCTGGTTTTTTACATACCAGTAGCGCGAGCACCCGTGCTACTACTAGGGCGCTACAACTATTATTTAACAGTAGCGCGTGTCTGAACAAGCGCTGCAGCTAAAATACTTATTAGTAACGCTACTTCCTCCACCAGCGCTACTAGTATCATCACGTAGTAGTAGCGCCCTATTTTCTCCCCATGCTACAACTAGGCAAATAGAAATAAAAAATGAAAAATAGCAGTCAGGTGCAATATTCATGGAAATCAAGACAAGTCCAGTGCAAATAAACTTAGTTCACAGAACCATCTCACAAACATTAACGATAGTACCACATTTAATATAACCACACAATCTCACAAACTCATATAGTTGTCAACAATGCATGGATAGATCATAGTTGATAAGTCTACTAGGTAGTCATGCTAGCATATATATGGTTCAACAGCCACACGCATGCATATGAAGTTCTAGATGATGTCGATGACGACCATCATCCTCAAGCCTGGGCGGTGGGTGTTCCTGATAGTAATTAGGATTGCTTGTCCAACATGAAGATTCTTACCGACGAGGAAGCTCTTCCACCCAACCAAGTTGAAGTGTGTGCGACCGTCCGTGTCCACGCCGTACGCACAAGTGGTGACGGAGCCCCTTGCGGTAAGGCGTATTCTAGCAGAGCCTTCTTCATCAGGCTTGATACCACAACTCTCAGATAGGCTCTTTGGCAATTTCTGAATAAGAAAAACATATCAATTAATAAGTAGCCTCACACATTCTACACGAAGCATATATATCATCGGACTCTACACTAAGCATATATATCATCGGACTCTACACTAAGTATATATATCATCGGACTCTACACTAAGTATAACAATAAAGCATATAAGATTCACTAAGCATATAAGATTCACTAAGCATATATATCATCGGACTCTACACTAAGTATAACAATAAAGCATATCATCAAATTACTCTAAAAACTACAGTAAATGCAACATACCATGATATGCCGATCAACCATGGTACTTGTCAGGCGGGTCACGAATGGCACCCTGACGAAGTCAGCACGTGGCGGAATGATGTCCCATAGGTTGCACACCTCCTCCTCGCTCAACTTCATTCTTTGAGCTACGATGGCATCACCGAGTGGGTCGTCATCATCCTCATCATCCTCATCATCCTCATCATCCTCATAATCTTCTACTTTGTTGATATAAATCACGGCCAGCTTGGGTCTTTCAGCTCTGAAGGAGAAGCTGATCAACTCACCACCGGTGATACGCATGTTGTCGATGAAATGGACCTATCCATCTCCTCCCACCCGCGTCATGTTTCATCCTTTCTCGATCTCCATAGTGTAGGGGCCCCCAGGAGCCTCAAAGGTCACAGAGTCTCCAGTCAGATTGTTGAATTCTGACCTCACATTGCATGGGACGATCTGTGTACAAAAAGCAAAATGATATATACACGATGCATTAATGCCAATAACACTAAAAACAAAATAGTAGTTACTAGTTTCATATAATTTATTACCGCCGCATGAAGAAAACTAGACTCGAAGTAGATGCCAAACAGCGTGCCAGTTGCAAGGCTACTGGCGCACCTTGACTTGCACCATCGACATGGTGGTGGTGGTGGTGGTGGCGCCATTTCCCTAAAGCAATATGATTAAAGGATTAATGATCCAAAAAGTAAACATAAAGTTTTCATAGCTAGAGTTCACATGGCAAGCAAAATAACAACTAAAAAGTAAACATAAAGTTCAATCCAACAAAGAAGCTAGTGGCAGTAGCCAAGAATTTAAACCCTCAACCGTTGCTATCATATCAGAGCTAAAAAAATGCTGACGGTTCTACGGTCGAGCACTATGGTGAACCCTCAACCGTTGTCGTCATATCAGATCGAGCTAGACGACACCAGGGCTCTAGGAGCGTATCTCGAAAGCTCCCATGGCACCATTTCAGAAGGGGAGCCGATCCTACGACCACCATCGACAAACTTGAGCGTGTGGAGGCGTTCACGAAATGGCACACGACAACCGACGCCGCCCGTGGCTCCTCTCCGGAAAAAGCACGACATGGACGCCCCTCTCTAAACCCTAGAACACTAGGCGCCGCCACTGCCACCACTCCTCCAGGGGCAGCAGCCAAGAATTGAAACCCAGGTTTCAATTATATGTGCTAAAAGCCTCTACAATTCTCTAGCTACTTCTCTCTACTCTCTCCTAAGTTTCGGTGAGCAACAAAATCCTCTACTCTCTCCCCTATATGATACTAATTAACAGTAGGATCTAGAGATGCATATGTGATACTAATCCTATTAATCCATATGTGATACTAATCCTATTAATCCATATGTGATACTAATCCTATTAATCCATATGTGATACTAATTAACAGAGAGGGAGGAGCGCCGTGTAGGGGAAGCAAGGGGAGTGGCGAGCCGCCGCGGCAAATCGATTGGAGCCATGCATCGAAGCGCGGAGCCACCATGCAATCCCTAAGTCCCAAAACATGGCGAGCCGCCGCGACAAATCGATTGGAGCCTAGCTAGCTAATGTGGCGCGCGCAGGGAGGAGGAGATCAAGAGGGGGACTTATGGGGCTGGAGCGTCGGAGGAGGCGAGAGGTGACCGCACATGGTGGCGGCGCATGGCACCGTCGACGGGGGTGAGGCGGCCGGGGACGAACCCTAACCGCGGCGGGGCGCTCGATCGGGCCGGTTTTCTTTAGCTATAATAGTAGCGTTGGGTGGAGCACCACGCTACTGCTAAGCCCACCAGCTCTAGCGCCCTTTCAGAACAAACGCTAAAGCTAAGTGGGCTATTGTTTCTGCCCTGCGGCCCATGTAACAGTAGCGCGGCCCAAGCAAACAAACGCTGCTGTTATATGTTAGTAGTAGTGTGTTTTCTACACAGCGCTACTGGTAAGTACTAGTAGCGTGGGGTCACAAAAACGCGCTACTGGTAAACTTCTATCAATAAGCATTTTCCTAGTAGTGAATGAATGAGCTACTGACTTGTTGGAAATAATACATACTGATGTATGCAGACCAATGAGTATTAAGGCTCGTGGCAGGTATCGTAATTTTCTGACCTTCACAGATGATTTGAGCAGATATGGGTATATCTACTTGATGAAACATAAGTCTAAAACAGTTGAAAGGTTCAAAGAATTTCAGAGTGAAGTGGAAAATCATCGTAACAGAAAATAAAGTTTCTATGATCTGATCGTGGAGATGAATATTTGAGTTATGAGTTTGGCCTTCAGTTAAAATAATGTGGAATAGTTTCACAAACTCATGCCACCTCGAACACCACAGCGTAACGGTGTGTCCGAATGTCATAACCACACTTTATTTGATATGGTGCGATCAATGATGTCTCTTACCAATTTACCGATATCGTTTTGGGGTTATGCATTAGAGATAGCTACATTCACGTTAAAATAGGGCACCATCTAAATCCGTTGAGACGACACCGTATGAACTATGGTTTAGCAATAAACCTAAGTTGTCGTTTCTTAAAGTTTGGAGTTGCGATGCTTATGTGAAAAAGTTTCAAACTGATAAGCTCAAACACAAATCGGAGAAGTGTCTTGATAGAATACCCATAGGAAACTGTTGGGTACACCTTCTATCATAGATCTGAAGGCAAGTTATTCGTTGTTAAGATGGATCCTTTCTAGAGAAGGAGTTTCTCACGAAAGAAGTGAGTGGGAGGAACTAGAGCTTGATAAGGTAATTTATACCTTCTCCTGAATTGGAAAGTAGTTCATCACAGAAATCAGTTACAGTGATTCCTACACCAATTAGTGAGGAAGCTAAGGATGATGATCATGAAACTTCAGATCAAGTTACTACAGAACCTCGTAGGTCTTCCAGAGTAAGGTCCGCACCAGAGTGGTATGGTAATCCTATTCTGGAAGTCATGTTACTAGACCATGATGAACCTATGAACTATAGGAAGCGATGATGAGCCCAGATTCCGCGAAATGGCTTGAAGGCCATCAAATCTGAGATGGGATACATGTATAAGAACAAAGTGTGGACTTTGGTGGACTTTCCCGATGATCGTCAAGCCATAGAAAATAAATGAATCTTCAGAGGAAGATAGACGCTGATAGTAGTGTTACTATCTACAAAGCTCGACTTGTTTCGAAAGGTTTTCGAAAAGTTCAAGAGGTTGCTACGATGAGATCTTCTCACCCGTAGCGATGCTTAAGTCTGTCTGAATCATGTTAGCAATTGCCACATTTTATGAAATCTAGCAAATGGATGTCAAAACTACATTCCTTAATGGATTTATTAAAGAAGAGTTGTATATGATGCAACCCGAAGGTTTTGTCAATCCTAAAGGTGCTAACAATATATGCAAGCTCCACCGATCCATCTATGGACTGGTGCAAGCATCTCGGAGTTGGAATATACGCTTTGATGAGTTGATCAAAGCATATGGTTTTATACAGACTTTTGAAGAAGCCTGTATTTACAAGAAAGTGAGTGGGAGCTCTGTAACATTTCTAAAAACTATATGTAGATGACATATTGTTAATTGGAAATGACATAGAAATTCTGGATAGCATAAAAGTATACTTGAATAAGAGTTTTTCAAAGAAAGACCTCGGTGAAGCTGCTTACACATTGAGCATCAAGATCTATAGAGATAGATCAAGACGCTTGATAAAGTTTTTTCAATGAGTACATACCTTGATAAGATTTTGAAGTAGTTCAAAAAGGAACAGTCAAAGAAGGAGTTCTTGCCTGTGTTGCAAGGTGTGAAGTTGAGTAAGACTCAAAACTCGACCATGGCAGAAAATAGAAAGAGAATGAAAAGTCATTCCCTATGCCTCAGTCATAGGTTCTATAAAGTATGCTATGCTGTGTACCAGATCTATTGTATACCTTGCTCCGAGTTTGGCAAAGGGAGTACAATTTTGATCTAAGAGTAGATCACTAGACAGCGGTCAAGAATATCCTTAGTGAGGACTAAGGAAATATTTCTCGATTACGGAGGTGATAAAAGAGCCCGTTGTAAAGAGTTACATCGGTGCAAGCTTTTACACCGATCCCTATGACCCTAAATCTCAATCTGGATACATATTGGAAGTGTGAGCAATTATCTAGAATAGCTCAGTGCAGAGCATTGTAGACATAGAATATTTGCAAAATACATACGACTCTGAATATGACAGACCGTTGACTAAACTTCTCTCACGAGCAAAACATGACCATACCTTAGTACCCTTTGGGTGTTGATCACATGGCGATGTGAACTATGGGTATTAATCATATACAGATATGAATATTGGTGTTAAATCACATGATGATGTGAACTAGATTATTGACTCTAGTGCAAGTGGGATACTGAAGAAAATATTCCCTAGAGGCAATAATAAGCTTATTGTTTATTTCCTTATTTCATGATAAATGCTTATTATTCATGCTAGAATTGTATTAACCGGAAACTTGATACATGTGTTTTTTTGAATATTTTACTTGATACATGTGTGAATACATAGTCAAACAGAGTGTCACTAGTATGCCTCTACTTGACTAGCTCGTTAAATCAAAGATGGTTAAGTTTCCTAGCCATAGAAATGATTTGTCATTTGATTAACGAGATCACATCATTAGAGAATGATGTGATTAACTTGACCCATTCCGTTAGCTTAGCACTTGATCGTTTAGTATGTTGCTATTGCTTTCTTCATGACTTATACATGTTCCTATGACTGAGACTAGATGACCCGTTGCGCCGATGGCGCAAAGGCCGAATGCAAGCTAAGTATTGAAAGAGTGTGCATTAAAATATGTAAACACAAAATGAAACATATGGAAATAAGTACGGTGATGATATACAAATGGTGGCTATTTCAAAAACATACCACACAGCAGTCTAAGCAGCAAATAACCGATGCAGAGGATGGTCTTAGGGGATTACATAAGATCCAAAAGGATGATAAGCATAGAAGTCTTGGTAGGCATCTATACTAATGCTATGTTATATAACAAGGGGCTCTTGGAAAAGTGCATGGATGAACCCGGGTACATATGAACCCACTTTGAAAAACACATTTCTAAATTCTAAAAATATCTGGAAAAAAATTGCACGCGTACGTCTCCATGTTCTATGTGCGTGCATAAAGTTTCACGAAAAAATAACTTTTTTTATGGCCTGTGCAAAAAAAGACAAAAAATTATGTCGTGAAACACTATTTAGAAGCACTGAAATTTGTCTTTTTACGGAGGCAAAACAAAAAGACATCTTTTCATAAAACTTTGTGCCGCGTACACACATTTGCAAACATGTATGCCTGATATTTTCTTTTGATTTTTTTTGATATTTTACAACGTGCTTAAAATGAAATTTTATGAAAAGTGGGTGCATATGCCCATGGGTTTAGATGGTGCCCTCTCGGGGCTCTTGCTACTTATAGTGAGTAGACGATGAGGCACAGTCCCTTGGAAGTGCATTTGAAGGCGAAAGCATATGCTTGCGTATTGTTCATGTGTGCCTAACAGAAGAAGTCGCTCCAGCCTCTAGTGATGGTGGCCCTTTTGTTAACATCCTTGATAAAGTGGGCTGTAACAGCAGTAGTTCCGTCTCCATTAGTGATTGATACTTCATCATGGTCAGCATCCATGTGTGGGAAAAGGGAACCCTAAAGTACTGAAAATAACAGTAAAGTATAGTTAGTATACCATTTTATACCATGTCATTGTATGAAACAGAATAGAGCAATTGCAAATGATTACCATTCTTTTGCTATCAGTTGCAAATGTTTCTGTCATGTGGCACACATAGTAGCGATCAGGCGTGGTGGTGTTGGGATGATCTTTCACAGTCTATGAACATTATGGTTGTAGAGCATAACTGTGTTGCCCCACACAATGTGGCGACTAAACTCATCTAAGTGGTGGATGTCAGACTTATCTATGTTAAATTATACAAAGTTATACCATTTAGCAGTTGATGTGAGAGTTGTTTTAATGAGAAGAGTAATGTAGCTCTTACCACAGAGAATGTACTTTCCAGGCTTTAGATGGATTTTCTTGCCTTTGAACTTTCGGATTGACTTGCTTTGCGAGGGCGATGAATATACTCGAATGGCTTGTTGTGCTTCTGACACAGTGGTTCGTCTGTGATGAATAGATAAGGAGATCATGGTAAGTTAAAATAATGTCTATGATTTGAAACCTAATTCAATAGTCATCATAAGTATGTTTTTGAGCATTCCCATGGGTAATTTGGCCACCACTAATATCACTGGTTGTGTCTGCCTCCTCTTGTTTAACAGCTGTCATCTGGAAAAAAGTAGTAGAATAATTAAGCTCACTTATCTGCCTGTGGTTTCAGTTGGGATGTTTAACAGTGATGCATATGTCTTAATATAGTGAGACTGATTATTATTGGACATAACTTCACAGGCCATTAGTATGAAATTGCAAGTGTATCAGACTGGACATAAGATGGTTGTCTATGTACTGCTTTTTGAAACGAATGATTAGTGCTTGTCATATATGTATTCCTATATGTAGATAGAAATGGGATAATATAAACTATGCAAGATATTATTCAGCAGAATAGTTCAGGTGTCATGGCGATCTTGAGACTGGGCAATGACCGATGGTTGTTCCCATATAGGTGGCCACGGCAACGCATGGGATACTGCCATCTTGCAATCAAGCATAACAGTTGCCACGACCCTAGGTCAGACACCGCTACCTTGGCAAGTCCAATGACTACAGATATGGTACAGGATATTGTGTAGACACGGCAACTAACCACAAGTTCATGACAGATGATTATAATGCATTGACACTACAGTAGTTAGGTTTCTATAAGTGAAAGAATGAAAAAGTTGGGTTGATAAATAGATTTGATGCTTTATTTGTGTAGAAGTGTCTACGAGATCTATATTTGATTAGATGAAATAAATTGATTTGCCTCATTATTGATTCCCTAACCGAAATCTTGGCTAGCTTGTACAAATTTAAGGCATCAGTTGGAGCTTACCTTGTAAATATGGCGATTGGAGCGCTTATCTACAAGCAAAGATGTGGCATGTTGGTTGGTGAGGCCTTGAGCCAGACGCGTCATGAGTGCATACGTCCGCAGCACGGCGTGACGACACCCATCGCTGCTACTGGGCAGCGGCTTCTTCGCCATGGCACCAGCAGCTGGCCGATGCCAGGACGGTCGCTGTCGATGCGGATGGGGGAGACGGTGCGGTGGCGGATCTGGATGAGAAATCTGTAGCGTCTGAGAGCAATGGGAGCTTCGGTTTGCTTCTAATAATGTGGCACCAGAGGCATATAGGCCCAGGCAAACATTTCTATGGGCTGGTCATGGGCCGTGCAAATTTTAGAAGGCATTCTATTAAGCAGGATGCATCACGGTCTATTTTACAGGCTGTTTTTTCGTTGCTGGAGAGTGTTCTTTTACGTCTTCAAAAAGTACAACTACATTATTATGTCTGTCAACAAAAAGTATTTTTTTTTTGTGGATGTGCAAGACTGGTACAGAGATGAATTATAATTTTATTTTAATGAATTTTTTACTGGCACAAAATATTTCTCTATAGAATAAACAAGTAGCTGTGTGAAGGAAAGAATTTGACATAATAAAGGAAAATAAAAATGTGATTTCTATAAAGGCGAAAGCAAGAATATTGCATTGCAAAGGTCAATCTCCATGGAGTTTGTTGCGTGGAAGAAGGCAAAAAAAGTATTTGAAAATTGGCTTTTCTTTTTTACCAATAGGCATGCATATTTTTTAAGCATGTATAAATTCCAATCAATTAATTTGATTGCTTGCATGGCATAAAGAAAGACAAATATTTGGGACAAATATTATGAAGCAAAGTGTTGGTTTATTATATGCATTTTTTTATACATGGTATGTCAATATATATGCTCATAAACTTCAATACATGCACAATGACGCGAAACCCAAAACCAGGTAATAAAAGGAAGCAACATGAGAAGATTCAGTGAACAGAAAGTATGGTCAGATTGGTAATTGTAATTTAAAGTATGATCAAATTCAGAAACAACAGTGACAATACAAATTTAAAGTATGGGCAACTTTAGAGACATCACTGATAATACTAATCACAGGGAAAATGAAGTTCTTGGAATTGTGCTAGGAGACTCGAGCAAATTATGCCAGGAAAGAAACCAAAAAAATATTTGTGTGTAGAAAGCAAGTGTACAACATACATGAATGTAATAAATATTGCAAAGGAGCAGGAAAAATAAAAGAATTGGTTATATGTGTGACCACTCTTCTTATCTGTCACAAAAGGCAAACTCGGTATTGATTGTATCCTATGGTTAGAAATAGGTAGAGAATGATTCAGTTAACCCTACAAGTATATCTCGAACCATATCCATCTTTCCACACATAAATAAAGTTCTATACCAAGAACCATGGATCCAAACGGCACCAACCAACATTCATAGCAACATGTGCAACCCCTCACCTCAACCAAATCCAAGTGACAACAAAAGAAAGTGTCAAATTGAAGCAAAAAATAATAATAACAGAGTAATCCGGGTACCTGAACACCCAAGCCAACTGAAGTCGTGGTTGTAAGGGAAATCGTGAGGCGGCAAATCCACACCGATCAGTACCTGCAAAACATCAGAAAGTAGACAAACAAACACTATCAATCAGGTGAAGAGAACAAAGATGAATGGGAAAGGGGAAAACTAATAAACTGGATCAGGTCCGCCGATAGCATTTAAAAATTAATCTGAATCATGGGACCCGAAGAGACAGCTTGTCTGTTTTTAATTATGAGCCTACTTCTTACCTTAAGATTGCAAACAATAATCGTACCTGTGTCAATCAAATAAAGGTATGGCATCTTCATCACCTAATACAAACCAGTAAAGGAGCTAGATGGAAAGACATCTTTCATGGCAACTCATGTTGTGTGTATGCATAATCGAGATGTGATTCAGATTTCCTAGGCGGTGAAGAAAACCACATGTAGGGATAACACCGAGCATAACAACCTCAACCACAACAACAACCGATTAACAGCGGGAATAACAATCATCCAGAGAGAAGGTATTTCCCTGATTAGAGTAGCTAACCTTCCATCACCTACAAGAGAATCCTTAAAAACTGCACCCACAGCAGAACAGAAGAACAAACCAAACTAAGACAGCATTAACATGTTGTATCTTATGCAAGTGACCAGAAGATGAGAATGCTTGCCGGCAAAGGGGATCAAGGTAATAATAACCTGAAAACATCTAGGGAAGTAATGTGTAATGCACCTAGCAAATAAAATAGAGGACGTAGAATATTCAGTCAGCATTCCACAACTTGACTTTCCCTCTGGATACATATCTTGAGAGTCATAAGATATGATCTATTTTACATGCGCTCTTATCAAATCTTCCCAGCCAGCTGAGACCTCCGTCTATTTCCTAGAGCTTCCAAAACAAAGCAAATACAATTAACTTCAAATTATAGAAGTTGCATTGTGGTATATATTTAAATATTCTACAAAAAAAAGTGCACATAACATATCTAATTGAACCTTCAAAATCGTCAAGTAGATATTAAAGAAGATATAATCATCAGTGTGAGTGTACTGTCCATAAGTGCATTGGTGCCTATTTTGTACAATGACCTAGAGAAAACTCCAGTACATAAAAAGGAAGGTTTCATTTATGGAAATTGAAAGATATTTCTAGCTTTTTACCGGTTCAGACAAATAATGCAAATATCAAACTGTCGATACGCATGGCAATGGTTTGTAAAGGACGCCTGCACCATGATGTAAAACCATTGAATCAAATGTCAAATTGTATCATAGAAAAGCAAACACAGTAGACATTGCTGATGCCTTGGCTACAATCTATGGTTCATCTTGCATCAGAGACTGCAACACAGGGATGTATTGTGCCTGGTTCATTGAGTTCAAGGTGGTGCTTTGATTCAGAGGAATTTGGTAGCATCGCGGCTCATGTCGTGGCAAGGTTACTACTATCCAGAATTTATCAGGTCCCGATGTTCATTGCTCACCGTACCAGATGATCTGACCACCCATCGATCCGATCAGTTTATAGAACTTTAGACCCAAAGAAAATAAATAATAAGCTTGTCCAATGTGAATGACAACAGTCTGACACACCACAGCTCCCCAATAGCACAACAAAAGATTTAAAAACCCCGACAAGTGGCTAGTAAATATGAGAAACTCCTAACATATTATCTATAGCAATCAAAGTCACGCTAAGTGCTACGCTCCCAGCTTGTCTCGTTGCCACGGTCTCAAATGCATCGAGAATTTCAAATGGTTACTCTTGAAGGAACATAGTAAGTCTGGCCGAAATTTATGTGTGGAGCTATCATGATTTTGGTGTACAATAACCCATAATAATTTGTGATCATGTACACATATTATCCAATTTGTTTAGCAAACACAGGGGGTCTGTAGTATACTGAAAAATATTTGGCAACCCACGGTGCAAGTTGAGTGTTCTCAGGCTCTTTTTTGTCTTGTTGTAATAGTCAGACTGCCTACATTTAAATTTAGATGTAAAGCACCAAAATAATTGTCAAGCGAAACCAATAGTGCCAGAAAATTAAGAGGAACCAGAGCCTTGCAGAAGATCAAGAAATAACAATATAAAAACTATTTTTTACATTAAACCAGAACTTTGCAGAAAATTAAGAGGAACCAGAACCTTGCAATAGTGAAAGCATTGTTTGGTGTACAGAACCAATGATAATTTGTGATCATCCATAGTGCACAGAATTAAATGACAGTAAGGATATTGGTTATTCTATCCTCCTGATACCTACTGACATACACCTAACTTGAAGTAGAATGGAAGGGATGTACTTCAAAATCGAATATGAAATTACGCACATATAATGGCAGTGAAAGGAATAAATTGTTCAGCTACACAACCTATCCAGTTTGTTTAGCAAACACAGGGGGTCTGCAGTACTTTGAAAAATATTTGGCTATCCATGGCGCAAGCTGAGTGTTCTCAGGCTCCCTTCTGTTCTTGTTTCAGACCAGCTGGGCATATTTCAGGGTTGAAGCCATCACGATATACAAAAAACGGCAACCATCCTTGGCCTCCATTTCTCATTCGCTTTCTTTCTCGAGGGTATACCAGAGGTGCTTGTACATACCTGTTTTGGAAGACCTATCTGATGAGCATAAGAATTGTGGATTTCAATCGTAGAGAATGGTTAGATATATTGTCAACCGCATAATCCCAAAATAAATGTGTATGCCTTAAGATATCCTGCATTTTAGTGATGAATTTTGAATAGCACTGAAGATCCTAATACACCGGCACAGTTAGCTAGATGATTAGGGTCGGGTTCATCATGAGGACTTAGATGAGCAACCTGACGCAGTTACACAGCCGCGTGAAAACGTCATCTTACTTGCTCCAGCAAGACACATTCAAAATAAGACAGTGGTACACATGCATAGTAAACTCTCATGGACCTCTGGGCAATCCAATAAAGCGAAAAAACCTCCGTATGAACCAAATAGTCCTATGATGTATACGAGCTTACTTTTCTTGAAAATAAAAGTAAACAAACATATCATCATATTGCAAGAAACAAATTTCAGAATCAGACACAATGAAAAACAGAACATAAGAGGGGAAGATAACCTGCTTCAGAAAAATATCCCGTACATAAGAATGGCTACAGGTCTTGTGATCTTTCCTCATGGATTTTGGCAAACCATCAAGTTTAGTAATAAGTAATACAAAGAAGGTAACATTTAGTAAACGAAATCCTTAAAAGCAGCACTCACTGAAGCATATTACTGCATAACCAGTGGGCTGGGTTGGGATTGTAGTACGCCGTAGTCGAGATAGTCAGCGGTGTTGACGAAGTCCAACTATCTAATTAATAGGCATGGAATGACCACACTAATTCGTAATTTCGCCAACCGTAGACATGTATGCGACTTCTAACCAGGAATCATTGGAGCCAAATATACATTGTACACCGACTCCTATGGCTCAAACAATTAGAAATTGAAAAAGCAAATCTCAAGATCCCTTGTACGAACAAAAGAATGAACTAAGATAGCAACAAGAAGAAGAGAGACAACCTGAGTTAACTTATAGGAGCAGCACACACTCCTGAAACCAGATTGAACAATCCTTGCAATCTCCAACACCATCAGTAGAGAACCCACCTGCAACATGAGCATAGGAATCAAGAATCAGACGAAATTGGGGAGCAAAAAAAGGGAAAAGGAAAACGGAACCGCACCAATCCTTCCCACTCTCGCCGGCCTCCTTCCTCTCCCCTGCAGGTCCACTCCACCATGATGTGACCGCTCTGGCCTCGCTGCTCCTTCCTCCCATCGTGGTTCTTCCCTTCTCCTCGACCTCGGCTGTGAAGACCTCACCGGCGGGGCTCTGATCTGCGGGGAGAGCATGGGAGTAGGGGGGATAGGGATTGAAAGTGGAGGCGAAAGGGAGGAGGCGATGCGGTGGGAAGAGCATGGGACGAGGGGCGAGGAGGAAAAGTCAGGGGTACGCGCGGCTGGACTGGTTTATAGGGTTTTCACCATGCACTGAATGGCCCACCTCGCATGTCCCACTTTGTGTACGTAAATTTGGAGCACACCTCGACTCATTGTATGGACCCGCAGTTAACAAGGCCCATCTGCCATGAACTTCTGAAGCATCTGCGAATGTGCAAAACAGACCAACGGCTGGCCATAAGCCAGCAGTCAAAAGTGGTTTATATGTTCAATTATGCAACTCACGTTTACCGGAGGAACACTTTGTGTGCTACCAAACGTCACAACGTAACTGGGTGATTATAAAGGAGCTCTACAGGTGTCTCCGAAGGTACATGTCGAGTTGGCGTATTTCGAAATTAGGATTTGTCACTCCGATTATCGGAGAGGTATCTCTGGGCCCTCCCGGTAATGCACATCACTATAAGCCTTGCAAGCAAAGTAGCTAATGATTTAGTTACGGGATGATGCATTACGTAACGAGTAAAGAGACTTGCCGGTAACGAGATTGAACTAGGTATTGAGATACCGACGATCGAATCTCGGGCAAGTAACATACCGATGACAAAGGGAACAATGTATGTTGTTATGCGGTTTGACCGATAAAGATCTTCGTAGAATATGTAGGAGCCAATATGAGCATCCAGGTTCCGCTATTGGTTATTAACCGGAAACATGTCTCGGTCATGTCTACATAGTTCTCGAACCCGTAGGGTCCGCATGCTTAAGGTTTCGATGACAATTATATTATGAGTTTATGAGTTTTGATGTACCGAAGGTTGTTCGGAGTCAAGGATGTGATTACGGACATGACGAGGAGTCTCTAAATCGTCGAGACATGAAGATTGATATATTGAAAGCCTACATTTGGATATCAGAAGTGTTACGGGTGAAATCGGGATTTTACCGGAGTACCGGGGGCTTACTGGAATCCCCCGGGGGCTTAATGGGCCTACATGGGCCTTAGTGGAAATAGAGGGCAGCAAGGGGAGTGTGGGGCGCGCCCCCCAAGGCCCAAACCAAATTGGTTTAGGGAAAAGGGGTCGGCCCCCCCTCTTTCCTTCTCCTCCTCTCCCTTTCCGTCCCCCTCTCCTAGTCCAACAAGGAAGGAGGGAGTCCTACTCCCGGTGGAAATAGGACTCCCCATGGCGCACCCCCTCCTAGGCCGGCCGCCCCTCCCCCCTTGCTCCTTTATATACAGGGGCTGGGGGCACCTCTAGACACAACAATTGATCTTTTGATCTCTTAGCCGTGTGCGGTGCCCCCATCCACCCTAGTCTTCCTCGATAATATTGTAGCGGAGCTTAGGAGAAGACCTGCGACGGTAGAACATCAACATCGTCACCACGCCGTCGTGCTGACGGAACTCTCCCTCGACACTCGGCTGGATCGGAGTTCGGGGGATGTCATCGAGCTGAACGTGTGCTAGAACTCGGAGGTGCCGTAGTTTCGGTGCTTGATCGGTCGGGCCGTGAAGACATACGACTACATCAACCGCGTTGTTCTAACTCTTCCGCTTTCGGTCTACGAGGGTATGTGGACACACTCTCACCTCTCGTTGTTATGCATCACCCTGATCTTGCGTGTGCGTAGGGAAATTTTTGAAATTACTACGTTCCCCAACACCACACACACACACACACAAACACACACACACAAACACACACACACACACTAAGACCCCATCTCTCTCTCTCACGCACACACACACACACACGCCGTGCACCCACCCACCCACACACACACACACACACGCCGTGCACGCACCCACCCACACACACACACACACTAAGACTTCATCTCACACACACATGCTCTAGGCGGAGCATTTGTTCCTACTACCCTTCATCCAACTTTACCCGTATGATAAACAATCACCTTAATTTACTTGTATAACATGGACAAATTCCACTTTACTTTAGTAGTTAGCAAACTTATCATCTCTACCCTTATAAAAAACCGAGTTGCTGATGATGGTGTGCCTGCCATCTTGTAATATAGACCGTCCGATCTATATCTGACGGATAGAAAGCAAACTATGATAATTTTACAAAAGGTACCCGCACCTCTCTCCACATCCTTATCTCCCACAACCTCATTCATGAGCAATTAAAAAAGGAAGTCTCTGGAACAATCTAGCATGGTGGTCGCTGTCGCCTGCCGGCGCCGTCCATCCCCATGCCTCCGCCTAGTCCGACCACCAGTCACCACCACGCTCCACTCCTCCTCACCTTATCTCTCATCTTTCATTTTTTCGATGACATTCTCGAGATACCAATTTTCCGATAAAATTCTCGAGATATCATTAGTTTGTACACATGGGATTACTCCTGCATGGGTCAATCACAACAGGTGTTTTGTAAACAAATGCATATTGATGTTCTGTGCAATGCACGAGCATCTTGCTTGTAATTATATAGCGCAAATCACGAGCAGGAAGTGACATTTTTTACACAACCACGTTAACATGGCCACGTAAATCACTAGCTAAAGTATAATACCATTATACTTATATCCCGATGCAAAAGGTCGAGTACATGTCTGAAGAGTAGAGTCGCACACACGCACTCTGTCTCTCAGAATCTCACACACACACACACCAGTTACGTGACGCCCACTTAAGCAGACACGTATGTTACAATTTGTCCACCCGCAGGTACACGTGATGGTGCGCACTTATTTAAGCCGGATGGCGAACCCAAACAGTAGCTGCATTCATTCCCCTCCCGCCGCCTCTTCTCTGGTCGCCGTCGCCCGGTAGCCATGGCTCGACTGAATTTAACAACATACGCCATACTCTCGCCGGAGTGGGGCTTTAATCTAGAAATTTTAGTGGTCATGCATGCATCTTTTTGTGCTAGCACTCCTATATAAGGGTTGACCGGTAGCTTCTCGCGGACGTGCGCGGGCGGTGGAAGAGGAAGGAGAAGGGAAGCGGGCTATGGAGTAACATTTTTACCACAATTTCTTAGGAACCTAAGTGCAACAATTGAGTAGTTTTGCAAACTACTAGTACTACACCTGAAACGGTTCAAAACCAATACTCCCTTGCCAGCGCGCGCTTCCCGCGTGAAACGGTCAGCGTCGCCCTAGAGCGTCAGTGCCGCATTAATGCCCAACCAAAGCGGAGGAGACCTCTCACTGGCGCCGGCTTTGAAGCAGCACGACGACCGAGAGAGCGCCGCTTCCCAGTGCACGCGACTGCTCCGCGTCGAGGCTGGCCATAGGCCTTGTTTGGATCTATGGGTTAGAGTTAGTTTGAGCTAGTTGGGGCTCAAATAGCCCTAAATTATCCAAGCATGAGGGTTAAATTGGAGCAAGTTGCACCAAACCCACCAAAAAAACTATCCCACCCAAGAGGTGCTAATTGGAGATAGTTCTCATTGGGCCCACTGAAAAATCACTTTTCTATCTCCATTAAGTGCATTTATTGTAAATCTAACCCTGTTACACAAACACCACTTTGGCTACAGTTAGTTCAGGGTTAGTCATGAGTTAGTCTAACCTCTAGCTAAGTTAGAGTATCCAAACAGGAGCAGTATAGGACATGCAAGTTGCTCAAAGCATACAGTCAAATTTGTATGTGAAAGGGTCTTTTTTTTTGGAAAACGGAACGTGAAAGGATCTTCAAATGATATAATTTTCAAATTATATAAAATCTTATCAATAGTCAAAGGCATCCTCAAAGAATACATTAGGCCCTATATAAAATCTTATTAATAGTCAAAACCAAGTGTTCTAAACAAGTTCAAAACGAGAAACTGGACCCGCTCATGGCAACGCACGCCTGTCTCTCTTGGTCCGTCGGTCAAAGCGCTTCCTCTTCTTGGAATAACAATAGAGCATAGTACTATTTTTTTAGAATGCTCTTGGCATGTCGCTAACATGTGATGAGTTAACCGACATCAATAGACGGCAAAAACTCCAGCCCTCTGCACTTTGAGAGAGACGAGGAGCGAGAAGCGCTACAGGCTGCTGGATTACTAGAGCTAGGTGTCGCATGGAAGCCAAGAAATATGGTGATAGCATGGGTTAGCCATATACTAGTATGATATAACTACACTGGGCTACCGTGTTTTGTACTCTTCTAGTCCACTGTAAAGATGATTGGTTGATTTTATATCGCTGAATAATATAAAATATTATGACTGCGAACGCTCCACCACGAGGTTCCTTGCTCCTTCTCGGTCGTCGGGAATCTATGTTCTTCCACTATTTTTTACGTGAGTTGTTCATCCTTTTGCCAACACGCGAGACATCTAGCATCAAGGTGCATGTGTCATGCAAGGATCGTTCCATCTATATGAAGAACACGTGGGACTGGAACTACGAGACGGACATGTACCCAGGAGTGGACGTACGAACCTGAGTAATGTAGCATAGTAAGTGAAGTAGAAAGGCATAAATAGTATGAACATGCGTGGCATGTAGGGATTTGTCTCTTATTATGTATCACTAAATGTTGTACGTGCAATGCACGGTGATGTTATGGAGTACGTGCCTAAGTACTCTGCTACTACTATATTCATTGGAGGCACATATTAGCTTTTATATTTGTTTACGTGTATACCCCGAGACCTTCCAACTAGACATGTCTTTCTCTCCAGGTCGCACCTTGTATCGTTCATACCACTAGTACTACTACGTGTGTTCTCCGACTCAGAAGTGGAAGAAGTGGAGACGCTCTACCACGTTGTTCATGTCCCACTCCTTTCGCTGACCTATGGGACATCCATCACGTGTCGTGTTTGGCACTCTTTGTCGTAAGAGTTGAAACGCTAGCATTCATTAGAAATAAAAAATAAATATAAATCAGCAGCGATACTATACCACGTGGTTTCCTTGCTCCACAATATCGGAAAGAATACTTCCGTTCGCCAACATGTGGGACGTCGACCATACTGGTCCCCTTGCCATGCACTCAGAACTCCAAGGGAGAGTGACCCCGTTCGTCGCATCGCAATAATGACTAATGAGCCCTCAAATCACAGGCCCAACCTTTCCCACTTTGAAGTTGCTCGGACGAAGGAAACCATCATGAATTCGTTGAATTCCGCTTCTTGAAGAAAACTACTGTACCATCAGTACTACTAGCTACAGTAGTTACTCCAACAGAGGCCTCGTTTCATTCATAGGATAGGAATTTTATAGGAATATGAAAATCATAGGAAGTGAGATCATGCGTCTCAATTCCTATAGAGAAAGAGATGCCATTTGATGCATAGGATAGGAATTTTTTCATTGAGTCTAGGATAATGTACTGGTAGTTTGCTCTAAAAACTAGATTAGTAACTAGTAGTACTGGTACATGCTCGTACTCAGACACAGACACACACACTAACTACTAGTACTACTACTTCTCACATGCTGGCCAGACGCCGTCGTTGTCCTTCCCGGCTTTGTCGGCGACACCCCACCGTGCTTGGATCTCCGCCGGCCTCTCCGCAGCAGCGCGTGCGTCCTCTTCTTTCTTGCGGCGGTGGGCCTCTCTTTTCTTGAGTGCTTTTTGACTTTTCCGCTCCCTCTGTGCGGCTTTGCCCGCCACTTGCTCTATCGCCCATTCGGCCTTGGCAGCTTCAAATTTTGCCCACATAGGTGTGTGGTCACGAGCGGCGATGAACTCGGCACGGTGGGATGCCATCGCTTCCCTACCATTTTGTGTGCGGTAGTGGGCGGCGAGGAACTCGGCATGGCGGGATGCCATCGCTTCCTTACCGATTAGTGCGCGGCGCGGTGGCCTGAACGACGCTTGATGAGAGCTCTGGGGTGGAGTGGTCGGACAACCGTATAGTGCATTGGTTTGTCAAGAGTTCAAGGATAGAAGACGAAGGAAATTTGGATTCCCCTTCAATCCCGGTCATTTATTACAGAGTAAAATGCATTGGTGGTCATGGAACTTGTCTTGATAGCTCACTTTGATCATTGTATACGAGATATGGTGATTATACGGTCACTGGCTCAGCGTATAGCTCTGTATTTGTCTAGTTGACCAGTCAAACAGTCCGCATGCGCCTCATCAGCTCGTGTTCTTTATCTATCTGTGCGGGCCTATGATATCTACTATGCAACCTTCCTCTTGTAGATGTTGTTGGGCCTCCAAGTGCAGAGGTTTGTGGGACAGTAGCAAATTTCCCTCAACTGGATGACCTAAGGTTTATCAAACCGTGGTAGGCGTAGGATGAAGATGGTCTCTCTCAAACAACCCTGCAACGAAATACCAAAGAGTCGCTTGTGTCCCCAACACATCCAATACAATGGTAAATTTTATAGGTGCACTAATTCGGCGAAGAAATGGTGATACTAGTGCAATATGGATGGTAGATATATGTTCTTGTAATATGAAAATATAAAAACAGAAAGGTAACTAATGATAATAGTGAGCACAGGCGATATTGCAATGCTAGGAAACAAGGCCTGGGGTTCATATTTTCACAAGTGCAAGTTCTCTCAACAAGGATAACATAATTGGATCATATAACTATCCCTCAACTTGCAACAAAGAGTCACTGCAAAGTCACTAATAGCGGAGAACAAACGAAGAGATTATTGTAGGGTACGAAACCACCTCAAAGTTATCCTTTCTGATCGATCTATTCAAGAGTCCATAGTAAAATAACACGAAGCTATTCTTTCCGTTCGATCTATCATAGAGTTCGTACTAGAATAACACCCTAAGCCACAAATCAACCAAAACCCTAATGTCACCTAGATACTCCAATGTCACCTCAAGTATCCGTGGGCATGATTATACGATATGCATCACACAATCTCAGATTCATCTATTCAACCAACACAAAGTACTTCAAAGAGTGCCCCAAAGTTTCTCCCAAAGAGTCAAGACGAAAACGTGTGCCAACCTCTATGCATAAGTTCAGAAGGTCACTGAACCCGCAAGTTGATCACCAAAACATACATCAAGTAGATCACGTGAATATCCCATTGTCACCACAGATAAGCACATGCAAGACATACATCAAGTGTTCTCAAATCCTTAAAGACTCAATCCGATAAGATAACTTCAGAGGGAAAACTCAATCCATTACAAGAGAGTAGAGGGGGAGAAACATCATAAGATCCAACTATAATAGTAAAGCTCGTGATACATCAAGATCGTGCCATATCAAGAACACGAGAGAGAGAGAGAGAGAGAGAGAGAGATCAAACACATAGCTACTGGTACATACCCTCAGCCCCGAGGGTGAACTACTCCCTCCTTGTCATGGAGAGCGCGGGGATGATGAAGATGGCCACCGGTGAGGGATCCCCTCTCCGGCAGGGTGCCGGAACAGGGTCTCGATTGGTTTTTGGTGGCTACAGAGGCTTGCGGCGGCGGAACACCAGATCTAGGTTTCTTTCAGGGTGTTTCTGTATTTATAGGAATTTTTTGCGTCAGTTTCATGTCAGCGGGGTCTCCGAGTCGTCCACGAGGTAGGGGGCGCGCCCAGGGGGGTAGGGCGTGCCCTCCACCATCGTGGGCAACCCGGGACTATTCTGGTCCAACACTTTTACTCTGGGGGCTTCTTTTGGTCCATAAAAAATCATCATAAATTGGCACGTCAAGTGGACTCCATTTGGTATTCCTTTTTTGTAAAACTCAAAAACAAGGAAAAACAGAAACTGGCATTGGGCTCTAGGTTAATAGGTTAATCCCAAAAATCATATAAAATAGCATATAAATGCATATAAAAATCCTAGATGGATAATATAATAGCATGGAACAATCAAAAATTATATATACGTTGGAGACGTATCAGCCTACCTGTCAGTGGAGAAAGAAAAAAACCAAAATTATGCATATGTGGGGAATCAAACCACAGACTCGTCACTGCAATGCACACTCGTCAGCCAAATGAAAATGAAATACTTTGCGTCAGACACTCACGCTCACGCTGTCAAACCATGCTAATGCATGCACGTCACCCTCTCAATCAAAGTCCTGCTCATGGTGCAACGCAAACGGCGAGCCTATCACCTGCGCGCCCCGGCGGTGCCTGACATTACTGTTTAGACGTTTGATGGAGGCGTACACGAACGCCGAGCATGTATTCACCTGGCTCAACACCAACGGTCATAATCGGGAGCGCCTTGCTCATGTATATCGTCCATCACAATGACAATCTATAAAACAGCCTAGCTAGAGAGGGTACTATGGTACAGAGTATGTACTATCATGAGCGACCGATCATAGTGCCAGTGCACACGAGTGGTTTTCTGTTGATTCATCCATTATTCGTAAGTTATGCATGGTTGTGTGGTGTCTAATGGTGGTTGTCGAAGGCTAGCTGGCGAAAAGAGCGGTTGCATGGACGCCTGGTTGTCAATACGTGCCGCATATGCTTCAAAGGCTCGTCATCCATGAGTTCACCTTTTACCACCACGCTAGCGTCTGACTGCCCTGGCCTACCGAAACCCCTTCCATTGCTAGCACACGTTTCCCGCCTGAAACATCATCGTCTCTCTAGAACGTCAATGCCGCATTCACCGGACTTAACTACAGGTGCAGTTGGTGTGTCACTGACATGCGGGTTAGATGCCCATTGGGGCCACATGTCAGCAACCCAACGCACATGTAGTTAAGTAATTGAAGCAGTGTCTGCATTCACGCCCGACGAACCTACTCCGGCGCCAGCCGTCCATCCGTCTGCTACGGCACATTGCCATTCGCCCGCTATATTAAGTTGAGCCCCAGCTCCCAGCCCTAGGCAAAGACCCACACTCATTCTCCTCTGGTCCCTTCCTTCTGTCGGCACCACTCCAACCATGGCCTCCTGGCGCTCCAAAGCTCACTTGGACGTACTGTCGCAGGAGCATACGAAGGACATCGGCGGCTCCACTCCGGGCGCACTCCAAAGCTCTCTTCGACATACTGTCGCAGGAACAGACGAAGGAGATCGCAGGCACCCACCCCCCACCCACCCCGGCCGCCCTCCACCGCCATGACCAGGAAGCCGGCGCACGTGTGCGGGCATAGCCGACAGCGAGGAAGAGTAGTACATGGTAGGTCATTGCTACGTCTTGAGCTTGCGTTGGTTTTCCTTGAAGAGGAAAGGGTGATGGAGCAATAGTAGCGTAAGTATTTCCCTTAGTTTTTGAGAACCAAGGTATCAATCCAGTAGGAGGCTCCTCAAAAGTCCCACGCACCTACACAAACAAACAAAGAACTCACAACCAACACAATAAAGGGGTTGTCAATCCCTTCACGGCCACTTGCAAAAGTGAGATCTGATAGAGATAGTATGATAAGATAAATATATTTTTGGTATTTTATAATATAGATGCAAAAAGTAAAGATGCAAATAAAAGTAGATTGGAAGCAAATATGATAAGAGATAGACCCGGGGGCCATAGGTTTCACTAGTGGCATCTCCCAAGATAGTATAAGTATTACAGTGGGTGAACAAATTATTGTCGAGTAATTGATAGAAAAGCGAATAATTATGAGATTATCTAGGCATGATCATGTACATAGGCATCACGTCCGCAACAAGTAGACCGACTCCTGCCTGCATCTACAACTATTACTCCGGACATTGACCGACTCCTGCCTGCATCTAGAGTATTAAGTTCATAAAGAACAGAGTAACACATTAAGCAAGATGACATGATGTAGATGGATAAACTCAAGCAATATGATATAAACCCCATCTTTTTATCTTCGATGGCAACAATACAATACGTGCCTTGCAACCCTTTCTGTCACTGGGTAAGGACACCAGAAGATTGAACCCAAAGCTAAGCACTTCTCCCATGGCAAGAAAGATCAATCTAGTAGGCCAAACCAAACTGATAATTCGAAGAGACTTGCAAAGATAACTCAATCATACATAAAAGAATTCAGAGGAGATTAAAATATTATTCATAGATAAACTTGATTATAAACCCACAATTCATCGGATCTCGACAAACACACCGCAAAAAGAGTTTACATCGAATAGATCTCCACAAGAGAGGGGAAGAACATTGTATTGAGATCCAAAAAGAGAGAAAGAAGCCAGCTAGCTAATAAGTATGGACCCGTAGGTCTGTGGTAAACTACTCACAACTCATCGGAGGGGCTATGGTGTTGATGTAGAAGCCCTCCGTGGTTGATTCCCCCTCCGACAGAGTGCCGGCGAAGGCTCCAAGATTAGATCTTGCGGATACCGAAGGTTACGGCAGTGGAAATTGTGTTTCGTTGGCTCCCTGGATGTTTTCGGGGTACGTAGGCTTATACAGGAGGAAGAAGTACGTCGGTGGACGCCCAAGAGGCCCACGAGATAGGGGGCGCGCCCTATAGGGGGGGGTGCCCTCCAATCTCGTAGAGGCCTCGACTGCTTCTTGACTTGCACTCCAAGTCCTCTGGATCATGTTCGTTCCAAAAATCACGCTCCCGAAGGTTTCATTCCGTTTGGACTCCGTTTGATATTCCTTTTCTTCGAAATACTAAAATAGGCAAAGAAACAACAATACGGGTTGGGCCTCCGGTTAGTAGGTTAGTCCCAAAAATGATATAAATGTGTAAAATAAAGCCCATAAACATCCAAAAGGGGTAATATAATAGCATGGAACAATAAAAAATAATAGATACGTTGGAGACGTATCAAGCATCCCCAAGCTTAATTCCTGCTCGTCCTCGAGTAGGTAAATGATAAAAAGAAATTTTTGATGTGGAATGCTACCTAGCATAATTCTCAATGTAGTTTTTCTTTATTGTGGCATGAATGTTCAGATCCGAATGATTCAAAATAAAAGTTCATATTGATAAAAGAAATATTAACACTTCAAGCATACTAATAAAAGTAATCATGTCTTGTCAAAATAACATGGCAAAAGAAAGTTCATCCCTACAAAATCATATAGTTAGGCTATGCTTCATTTTCGTCACACAAAGATGTTCCTAACTTCTATACCCCCGATGACAAGCCAAGCAATTGTTTCATACTTAAATAATCTCAAACTTTTTCAACCTTCACGCAATACATGAGCGTGATCCATGGATATAGCACTATGGGTGGAATAGAATATGATGATGGGGATTGTGTGGAGAAGACAAAAAAGGAGAAAGTCTCACATTGACGAGGATAATCAATGGGCTATGGAGGTGCCCATCAATTGATGTCAACATGAGGAGTAGGGATTGCCGCGCAACGGATGCACTAGAGCTATAAATGAATGCTCAACAAAAGAAAACTAGTGGGTGTGCATCCAACTTGCTTGCTCACGAAGACCTTGGCCATTTGAGGAAGCCCATCGTAGGAATATACAAGCCAAGTTCTATAATGAAAAAAAAATTCCCACTAGTATGAAAAAGACAACTTATGAGACTCACTATATGAAAAACATGGTGCTACTTTGAAGCACAATATATGAGACTCACTACATGAAGAACAAGGTGCTACTTTGAAGCACAAGTGTGGAAAAAGAGATAGTAGCATTGCCCTTTTTATTTATTTTTCTCCTTTTTTTCCTTTTTTTCTTTTCTTTTTTTATTTTTCTGGGCCTTTCTTTTTTTTCTATTGGCCTTTCTTCTTTATTTTTCTTTGGGTAATGCTCTAATAATAATGATCATCACACTTCTATTGATTACAACATATGAATTACAACTTGAAACTAGAACAAGGTATGACTCTATATGAATGCCTCCGGCGGTGTACCGGGATGGTGCAATGAATCAAGAGTGACATGTATGAAAATTAATGCATGGTGGCTTTGCCACAAATACGATGTCAACTACATGATCATGCAATGGCAATATGACAAAAGTAAAGTATGTTAAGATGATGATGAACAGAACGGTGGAAAGTTGCATGGCAATATATCTCGGAATGGCTATGGAAATGCCATAATAGGTAGGTATGGTGGCTGTTTTGTGAAAGATATAAGGAGGTTTATGTGTGATAGAGTGTATCGTATCACGGGGTTTGGATGCACCGGCGAAGTTTGCACCAACTCTCAAGGTGAGAAAGGGCAATGCATGGTATGGAAGAGGCTAGCAATGGTGGAAAGGTAAAAGTGCGTATAGTCCATGGACTCAACATTAGTCAAAAGAACTTATATACTTATTGCAAAAATTTAGAAGTCATCAAAAATCAAGTACTATGCGCATGCTCCTAGGGGGATAGATTGGTAGGAAAAGACCGTCGCTCGTCCCCGACCGCCACTCATAAGGATGCACAAGTGTGACGCCCGGATATTTAAGCTACAGTGAACCTCCGCTAATGATGCCACATCACCTCGGTTACTGTTGTTAGTCTCGCGTTAGTTCGAAACCGATTCAAATTCAAATTTGAATTAAAGTCAAACGATAAAAGTTTTCGAACATAAAAACTAAAATGTGCTAAATGTGACCAATAAATCCTTAGTAATAATGGTGGAGAACCCACATTTTTATAAAATAAATAAAGACACTAAAATAATAAAAACAGTGGCTAAATAACATTTCAATTGCTCTTTAAATTATAAAAATATTAAGTTAACTTATTTTGAGTCAAAACCAGGTTGGGTAGTGGCCTATATTTGTTAATACTAATTTAGGTACAACTAAGGTATTTTATAAAACTAAGGTATTTAAAACATAAAGTCATAAAGTTAAAACAGAAAAGAAAAGAAATAAAAGAAAAGACAAAATATAATAAAAAGGAGACAAGGACTCCCCTGGATCCCCTTGGCCCAACTGGGCTATGGCCTAGCCAGGCCGGCCCACACCTCTGGCCTACATAGGCCTCCCCCACTCCCCCGAAACCCTAACCCCCCTCCCCACTCGCTCCCACTACCCCCGTTTCCCCCGATCCAGTTCTAGATTGGGATCGATCCCCATCGATCCTCACCCGAGGCAACCGCACCCCCCGACCCCGCCAACGCCCATGTCGGGCGCCGCCCCGCCGCACCTCGCCGGCACCCCGGTGCCCGCTGTCGTCGCCGAACCTCCTGCGCCTCTCCCTCATGGGATCGACCGCGCCGCTCGAGCCCCATTGCGAACCATCGCCGGACGCCATCGCCGTGGTCCTCTCCGTCGCTGGCACTCCCCGCCCCCCTCGCCGATGCCACCTCGTCGGACCTCCCCGACTCTTCCTCGCGCCCGTTGCCATTGCCCTACGGCCCCAGTGAGCCCCGCCTCTCTTTCCCCTGCTCACCGCGCACTTGCATCGCTCGCACCCGCGGTCACCGCGTCCCCGGCTGTGCTCCGGCTGGCGCCCATTGCTGCCATTGCCCGTTGCTCCCGTTGCCGGCGTCCGCGGCTGTGCTCCGGCCGCCCCCCGTTGCTCCCGTTGCCGACCCGCGCGCCTCGGCGCTCACTCGCCGTCGCCAACGCCTCTGGCCGCGCCCGGCTAGGCCCGCCGCGGCTCCCGCCCACTCCGACCAGCCGGCCTAGCCACGGCCGGACCACCCATGTTGGCTGCCCAGGTCCGCTCCGCCCCGGCACCCCACGCCTATTAGCCCCCGCGCCCCTGCCTGCTAAGGCCCTCGGGCCTATGACAGCCTGGCCACCCCTAGAACGTTTATAAAAAAATAGAAAATAATAATAATAAAAATATTTAGTTAACTAATTAACTTAATTAATGTTGTTTAATTAACCTAATCATTTCGTTAAACTAATTAACCATGCTTAATTAACCTGCTAATTAGTCTAACTACTGTTAATTAGTTAACAGACATTGACGAACGGGCCCCATCTGTCACGTTGACCAGGTCAATGGTCAACGTTGACTGCCGTCGTCATGCTGACATCATGCTGATGTCATAATATGTCATAATAGTATTTTCGAATTAAATTAAATAAGTTATTTCTAGAAATTGATAAAATCTATAAAAATTCATATAAAATAATCTGTAACTTGGATGAAAATACTTTGTACATGAAAGTTGCTCAGAACGACGAGACGAATCCGAATACATAGCACGTTCGTCCGTCACACATCCTTAGCATAGCGAACACGCAACTTTCCCCTCCAGTTCATCTGCCCGAAAACGTGAAACACCGGGGATACTTTCCCGGATGTTTTCCCACTTCGCCGGTATCACCTACTACTGCATTAGGTCACCTCTAGCACCGCGTATTTCCATGCTACACTTTGTGATACATTGATTGCTCTGTTATTTATTGTGTTCCCCCTCCGTTACTTCTTTACGGTAGACCCCGAGTCTGCCGATGACCCCCCAGTTCGACTACGGAGTTGACGACCCCTCCTTCTTGCCAGAGCAACCAGGCAAGCCCCCCCTTTGATCACCAGATATCGCCTATTATACCCTCTACTGCTTGCATTAGAGTAGTGTAGCATGTTACTATTTTGTTTAATCCTATTCTGTTGCATAGCCTGTCATTGTTGCTACATCTGTTGATACCTTACCTGCAATCCTAAATGCTTAGTATAGGATGCTAGTTTACCATTACTGGCCCTACATTCTTGTCAGTCTGCCATGCTATACTATCGGGCCGTGATCACTCGGGAGGTGATCACGAGTATATGCTATATATACATATACTATACAGATGGCGACTAAAGTCGGGTCAGCTCGTTGAGTACCCACAAGTGATTCCGATGTGGGGGCTGGAAGGACAGGTGGCTCCATCCCGGTAGAGGTGGGCCTGGGTTCCTGACGGCCCCCGACTGTTACTTTGTGGCAGAGCGACAGGGCAGGTTGAGACCACCTAGGAGAGAGGTGGGCCTGGCCCTGGTCGGCGTCCGCGGTTACTTCAAAATAACACGCTTAACAAGATCTTGGTATTTGATCTGAGTCTGGCCACTGGCCTATACGCACTAACCAACTACGTGGGAAAGATATGGGCACTCGACGTCGTGGTATCAGCTGAAGCCTTCGTGACGTCAGCGACTGAGCGGCGCGCGCCGGATTGGAATGTAAGCCTGCTCTTGTATTAAGGGGGCTAGTTCTGCTTCCGGCCGCCCTTGCAACATGCAGGTGTGTAATGGGCGATGGGCCCAGACCCCTGCGCCATAGGATTTAGACCGGCGTGCTGACCTCTATGTTGTGCCTAGGTAGGGCTGCGACGTGTTGATCTTCCAAGGCCGGGCATGACCCAGGAAAGTGTGTCCGGCCAAATGGGATCGAGCGTGTTGGGTTATGTGGTGCACCCCTGCAGAGAAGCTTATCTTTTTGAATAGCTGTGTCCCTCGATAAAAGCACGATCCGGAGTTGTACCTTGACCTTATGACAACTAGAACCGGATACTTAATAAAACACACCCAGATAAGTTCCACAGACAACCCGGTGATCACTTTCCCACAGGGCGACGAGGGAAGGATCGCCGGGTAGGATTATGCTATGCGATGCTACCTGGAGGACTTCAATCTACTCTCTTCTACATGCTGCAAGATGGAGGCTGCCAGAAGCGTAGTCTTCGATAGGACTAGGTATCCCCCTCTTATTCTGGCATTCTACAGCTCAGTCCACCGATATTGCCTCTTTACACATATATCCATGCATATGTAGTGTAGATCCTTGCTTGCGAGTACTTTGGATGAGTACTCACGGTTGCTTTGCTCCCTCTTTTCCCCCGTTTTACTCTTCTTTTCGGATGCTGCAACCAGACGTTGGAGCCCAGGAGCCAGACGCCACCGTCGATGACGACTACTACACTGGAGGTGCCTACTACTACGTGCAGGCTGCTGACGACGACGAGGAGTAGTTAGAAGGATCCTAGGCAGGAGGCCTACGCCTCTTTCGATCTGTATCCCAGTTTGTGTTGGCCATCTTATGGCAACTTGTTTACCTTATGTCTGTATTCAGATATTGTTGCTTCCGCTGACTCGTCTATGATTGAGCACTTGTATTCGAGCCCTCGAGGCCCCTGGCTTGTAATATGATGCTTGTATGACTTATTTATGTTTCTAGAGTTGTGTTGTGATATCTTCCCATGAGTCCCTGATCTTGATCGTACATGTTTGCGTGCATGATTAGTATACGATTGAATCGGGGGCGCCACAACAAGCCAGGTACACTTCATGTTTCAAATTTGTTACACAACTTTAACCATACGTGCATGCTACGAGACTTGCTAACTTCAACACAAGCATTCTTTAAATTCATAATCACCCAACTAGCATGACTTTAATATCACTACCTCCCTATCTCAAAACAATTATCAAGTATCAAATTGATCAGAGCATCCAATTCACTTCCTATGATAGTTTTTATTATACCCAACTTGGATGCCTACCATTCTAGGACCAATTTTATAACCATAGCAAATACCATGCTGTTCTAAAAGACTCTCAAAATGATATAAGTGAAGCATGAGAGACTAGCAATTTCTACAAAAATAAGTCACCATCGTGTTCTAAAAGATATAAGTGAAGCACTAGAGCAAAAACCATCAAGCTCAAAAGATATAAGTGAAGCACATAGAGTATTCTAGCAAATTCTAATCAAGTAGGCTTCTCCCAAAAGGTGTCTACAGCAAGGATGATTGTGGTAAACTAAAAAGCAAAGACTAATATAATACACGACGCTCCAAGCAAAACACATATCATGTGGCGAATAAAAATATAGCTTCAAGTAAAGTTACCAATGAACGAAGACGAAAGAGGGGATGCCTTCTCGGGACATCCCCAAGCTTAGGGTTTTGGCTATTCTTGAATATCTTGGGGTGCCTTGGGCATCCCCAAGCTTAGGCTCTTGCCACTCCTTATTCCATAGTCCATAAAAGCTTTACCCAAAACTTGAAAACTTCACAACACAAAACTCAACAGGAAATCTTATAAGCTCCGTTAGTGAAAGAAAACAAAACCACCACATAAGGTACTGTAATGAACTATTTATTTATTTATTTTGGTGTTAAACCTACTGTATTCCAACTTCTCTATGGTTTATAAACTATTTTACTAGCCATAGATGCATCGAAATAAGCAAACAACACACGAAAAACAGAATCTGTCAGAAACAGAACAGTCTGTAGCAATCTGTAACTAACGCAAACTTCTGGACCTCTAAAAATCCTACCAAAATAGGAAGTCCTGGAAAATTTGTCTATTGATCACCAGCAAAAAGAATCAACGCAAAATCACGTTTCTGTGATTTAACAAAACTAAATTAGTGCGTGCAAAGTTTCTGTTTTTCAGCAGAATCAAATCAACTATCATCATGGATTATCATATAGGTTCTACTTGGCACAAACAGTAATTAAAAGATAAAAACAGATCTAAACAGAAGGTATATGCAAGATTTATTATTAAATAGGAACAAAAACAAAAAACACAAACAAAATTGGGTTGCCTCCCAACTAGCGCTATCGTTTAACGCCCCTAGCTAGGCATAAAAGCGAAGATAGATCTAAGTAGTGCCATCTTTGGCACTAAATTCATAAGTAGCCTGCATGATAGATTCATAAGGTAATTTGAATTTCTTTCTTGGGAAGTGCTCCGTGCCTTTCTTTAATGGAAATTGGAATCTAATATTCCCTTCCTTCATATCAATAATCGCACCAATCGTTCTAAGAAAAGGTCCACCAAGAATAATAGGGCAAGAAAGATTGCAATCTATATCAAGAATGATAAAATCTACGAGCACCAAATTTCTATTTGCAACAATGAGAATATCATTGATCCTTCCCATTGGCTTTTTAATGGTGGAATCCGCAAGGTGCAAATTTGAAGAGCAATCATCAAGATCATGGAAACCTAGAATATCACATAAAGTTTTCAGAATCGTGGAAACACTAGCACCCAAATCACACAAAGGAAAACACTCATGATCTTTAATTCTAATCTTATAGTACGTTCCCACTCATCATTAAGTTTTCTAGGTATAGAAACTTCGAAATTAAGTTTTTCATCATAAGATTGCATCAAGGCATCAACAATATGTTTGGTAAAAGCTTTATTTTGACTATAAGCATGAGGAGAATTAACAACGGGTTGCAACAAGGAAATACAACCTTCTAAAGAACAATTATCATAATCAAATTCCTTGAAATCCGAGATAGTGGGTTCAATACTATTTAAAGTTGTCACCTCTGCAATCCCACTTTTACCAAATTTAGCATCAAGATCTAAAAACTCCGAATTCTTAGAAAGCCTTCTAGGTAAAGTTGACTCATCATCAGTCCCATAATTATCAAGATTCATATTGCAAAACATAGATCTAATAGGAGATGCATCAATAACTTTAAGATCCTCATCATTATTTTCATGGAAACTAGAAGAACACGCTTTTATAAAGCAATCTTTCTTTGCACGCAATCTAGCGGTTCTTTCCTTGCACTCATCAATGGAAATTCTCATGGCTTTGAGAGACTCATTGATATCATGCTTAGGAGGAGAAGATCTAAGTTTAAGAGAATCAACATCAAGCGAAAGTCTATCAATGTTCCTAGCCAAATCATCAACTTTGAGCAATTTTTCTTCAAGCAAAGAATTAAAATTCTTTTGAGAAATCATAAATTCACACTATTCTCAAAATAAGAGGGCATCTTATTAAAATTACCATAAGAATTATTGTAGGAATTTCCATAATTATTAGAGGAATTACTAGGGAACGGTCTAGTATTAAAGTTTCCTCTATAAGCATTGTTTCCAAAACTATTCCTACCAACGAAATTCACATCCATAGATTCATTATATTCTCAATCAAAGTAGACAAAGGAATATCATTGGCATCAAGAGGAGTATTTTTAGTAGCAAACAATTTCATAAGTTCATCCATCTTTCCACTCAAAACATTGATTTCTTCTATAGCATGCACTTTTTTACTAGAAGATCTTTCGGTGTGCGATTGAGAATAATTAGCCATAATATTATCAAGAAGTTTTGTAGCATCTCCTAACGTGATTTCCATAAACGTGCCTCCCGCGGCTGAATCTAAGAGATTTCTAGAAGCAAAGTTCAAACCGGCATAAATTTTTTGTATGATCATCCAAAAATTCAAACCATGAGTAGGGCAATTGCGAATCATCAATTTTATTCTTTCCCAAGATTGGGCAACATGCTCATGATCAAGTTGTTTAAAATTCATAATATCGGTCCTAAGAGTGATGATCTTAGCGGGAGGAAAATACTTAGAGATAAAAGCATCTTTGCACTTGTTCCAAGAATTAATACTATTTTTAGGCAAAGACGAAAACCAAACTTTAGCACGATCTCTAAGTGAAAACGGAAATAACTTCAATTTAACAATATTGTTATCCGTATATTTCTCTTTTTGCATATCACACAAATCAACAAAGTTGTTTAGATGAGTAGCGGCATCTTCACTAGGAAGGTCGGCGAATTGATCTTTCATAACAAGATTCAGCAAAGCAGTATTGATTACAAAAGACTCAACATCATTAAGAGGAGCAATCGGAGTACTAAGGATATCATTATTATTGGTATTCGAGAAATCACACAATTTGGTATTATCTTGTGCCATGGCAACAAGTAATCCAACACACAGGCAAACAGAAAAAGGTAAGCGAAAGAAAGAGGAGGAGATTGGGAAAGAGAGGGCGAATAAAACGGCAAGGGTGAAGTGGGGGAGAGGAAAACGAGAGGCAAATGGCAAATAATGTAAATGCGAGGGAGATGGGTTTGTGATAGGTACTTGGTATGTCTTGACTTGAGCGAAGACCTCCCCGGCAATGACGCCAGAAATCCTTCTTGCTACGTATTGAGCTTGCGCTGGTTTTCCTTGAAGAGGAAAGGGTGATGCAGCAATAGTAGCGTAAGTATTTCCCTCAATTTTTGAGAACCAAGGTATCAATCTAGTAGGAAGCTCCTCAAAAGTCCCACGCACCTACACAAACAAACAAAGAACTCGCAACCAACGCAATAAAGGGGTTGTCAATCCCTTCACGGCCACTTGCGAAAGTGAGATCTGATAGAGATAGTATGATAAGATAAATATATTTTTGGTATTTTATAATATAGATGCAAAAAGTAAATATGCAAATAAAAGTAGATTGGAAGCAAATATGATAAGAGATAGACCCGGGGGCAATAGGTTTCACTAGTGGCTTCTCTCAAGATAGCATAAGTATTACGCCGGGTGACCAAATTACTATCGAGCAATTGATAGAAAAGCGAATAATTATGAGATTATCTAGGCATGATCATGTATATAGGCATCACGTACACAACAAGTAGACCGACTCCTGCCTACATCTACTACTATTACTCCACACATCGACCGACTCCTGCCTGCATCTAGAGTATTAAGTTCATAAAGAACAGAGTAACACATTAAGCTAGATGACATGATGTAGAGGGACAAACTCAAGCAATATGATATAAACCCCATCTTTTTATCCTCGATGGCAACAATACAATACGTGCCTTGCAACCCTTTCTGTCACTGGGTAAGGACATCACAAGATTGAACCCAAAGCTAAGCACTTCTCCCATGGCAAGAAAGATCAATCTAGTAGGCCAAACCAAACTGTTATTCGAAGAGACTTGCAAAGATAACTCAATCATACATAAAAGAATTCAGAGGAGATTAAAATATTATTCATAGATAAACTTGATCATAAACCCACAATTCATCGGATCTCGACGAACACACCGCAAAAAGAGTTTACATCAAATAGATCTCCACAAGAGAGGGGGAGAACATTGTATTGAGATCCAAAAAGAGAGAAGAAGCAATCTAGCTAATAACTATGGACCCGTAGGTCTGTGGTAAACTACTCACAACTCATCGGAGGGGCTATGGTGTTGATGTAGAAGCCCTCCACGGTCGATTCCCCCTCCGGCAGAGTGCCGGCGAAGGCTCCAAGATGAGATCTTGCGGATACAGAAGGTTACGGCGGTGGAAATTGTGTTTCGTTGGTTCCCTGGATGTTTTCGGGGTACGTAGGCTTATATAGGAGTAAGAAGTACGTCGGTGGACGCCCGAGGGCCCACAAGATAGGGGGGCGCACCCTATAGGGGGAGGGCGCCCTCCTATCTCGTGGAGGATTCGGCTGCTTCTTGACTTGCACTCCAAGTCCTCTGAATCACGTTCGTTCCAAAAATCACGCTCCCGAAGGTTTCATTCCGTTTGGACTCCGTTTGATATTCCTTTTCTTCGAAATACTGAAATAGGCAAAAAAACAGCAATACGGGCTGGGCCTCCGGTTAGTAGGTTAGTCCCAAAAATGATATAAATGTGTAAAATAAAGCCCATAAACATCCAAAAGGGGTAAGATAATACCATGGAACAATCAAAAATTATAGATACATTGGAGACGTATCAGTCATCGTCACTCTAGTCCCAGGAAGGCCACTACTACTCCACTCAGTCCATGCCAAGCTTGGTGGTGTAAACATTGGCGACCGATTAGCCGCTTGACGGTGACGTGGAGGCGGAAATCTTCAGAACCTTGTGCTCCGGAGGAGGAGGTTATCGAGGCGGATGAGGAAGAGACAAAGGCAATGGTAGGCTTTCTCGGGTTCATGACAGGACATGGTGGTCGGGCGCCGGCGATCGTTTATATTAGGTTTACAGTAGGTTTTAGTACGGTTTGTTCGAAATATGTAATTAATTTCGTTCAGTTTGTAGGAAAAGTTTTAGAAATGTAATGAATTTCATCCAGTTAATTTGAAATTTGCTTTGTTTGCATGAATTTCGTCCGGTTAGTTCATATAGTTGTCGAAAGGTATGCGGGAAGCATCGGATGCCATCCATCAGTGTCCTCGGACAGATGCCGGTGTAAATTTGTGGGCCAGCGCTAGAGATGCCCTAACTATCATGCTATAATCGCTAATAGTGCTCCATTATTTGGTAGGGAACAGTTATCCCTCGATCAAAATCAGATCCGCCGTGTTTCGCACTCCTCCCACATAAGAGTGTAAACTCTTGCTTACATAAAAATGGAGCAAGTGGACAACACTGTAGCACGTCATATCACTCAAACTAGCCTGCCTAACGCATGGGAAAGCACCGCCCTCGTCATTTTGTTCTGGATTTCTATCGATCAATTGCACGAAAATGTACGCTTTGCAAGTTCTAAAGGAAAAGGCGACACACTTATGACTCGTACACGTCACACCCCCGACAGTCCGGCTCGTATGCCGCTCACCAGAGGGGACACACATTGTCTTGCAATTTCACTGACATGTGGGACTGTAATTGAATAAACCGTCAATAACCAAAATCTAATCACTCGGCGGGCGTCGGTTGAGAAGAGAGAGATGATGGAGGTAGAAGAGATCGCCCGGCCGCCGCGCACGGACTCCAAGAAATATATGGTGATAATGTGAGGTGGGCAATGCGGGAGTCCGGACCGCTTCCAAGCCCGCTTCTGACCGCCCTGGACCACTAGAAACCCCCCACCTTCCCACGCGTGCTCCCCCCTCAGACACTAGCTGCCCACCGCATGCATGCATATCAAGTAGTACTAGTAAAATACTGGGCTATAAGCCCGCTTATGTGGAGGGGAGAGAGGCATTGACCAAGTCAAGGAGTGGGCTCTGCAAGAGCCCGTCTCCAAACGTGCTCCTAGGTATAAAAAACTAATTCTAAAAAAAGAGGCATAGAAAAACAATTGTGTCTATAAAAAGAAAGGTAGAAAACATTTGAGAGGAAATAGATAGAGAGAGAGTGAGAAAATGCTGTAACCTTATAGCCGACCTTATAGTCAACAATATGGTAGTATTACATGAGGAAGGAGGGAGTGGTGCACATGCCAAGTTCACTAGGCTGCCGTGTTTCACACTCCTCCATCGTAATAGTGGAGACAATAGCTTTCATCAAAAATAAAGAATGAATACTCGTTGCTCGTCCTCTATATCGAAAAGAATACATTCATTCACCGACATGTGGGTCATCGACCATCCTGGTCCACCTGCCATGCACAAAATTATCCTGGTCTACCCCGGTCGTATCGCAAGCCCAACCTTTCCCACTGTAAGTTGGTCGGACGAAGGAACCATCATGACTTCATTGAATTCCGCTTCTTCAAGAAAACTTATTGTACCCGCAATACTGCTACCACACGCGAAGACTAGACGACACAGTACCACATCAGATCTGTGAAACCCACTAGGCAAAACTAGCCCGCCTAGGTCATCTATTTTGGAATGGGGGAGTACGTCTCTGTACTGCTATGATTTTGTGTTGTACGTGTCTGTACCTTTGCTATGATTTTCTTACCCTATGAATCAAATGAGGCCTGAATGTATCCGTGTCGACTATTGTCTGATCGATCGCTAAGCCTACAATTTTAGGTGCTTGGGCTATTGGCCGATCGACGATGGATAAGTATAAACGTACCACGAGCTCATCAGACTTACATCTAAGCATGACACATATTACATCAACGGTAATGATAACTCCTGAACGTTCGGGAGTTAATCATGGCAACCCAAACGCTTTTAGTTAATAACTTTAGTTTGCGTGAGATTAGGGAAACATGGCAATTTTTTGATGAAAAAATCAAAAAGGACAAAGTTTCCATCCCCTATCAATTTAAGTTTCCATCCCTATGAACTAAAGTTGCCATGTCAAAATGTTCGAGATGAACTGCTCAAATCCCGAACATTCAGGAGTTATTGTATTCCTACATCCAAAGCTGGTGAGGATACATCTGTTTCCATAACTCGGAGAGGATTCACATGATTCACTATCAAACAAAAGGAGGAAGTACCGCCCACACAAGACAGTGCACTAGCCCTAAGATGGTTTGATAACACGCATCGTTCTGGTAATTAAACACAGGGCAATGCAAACTACCCTGAAGGATTAGCGCGACCAACTATTTCTTGTCATCGATCTCTCGGGCAATGACCACATCATGGACAGCGGCATGGGAATCGATCTCTAGGGCGATGTCCAGAGGATTGACCGCTACATCAGAATCGATCTCTGGGGCGATGTCCACAGGATGGACAGCGGCATCGGAATCGATCTCCGGGGCGATGTCAACAGGACGGATCACGACATCGAAAATGATCTCTAGGGTGTTGTCCACATGACGGACCACAACATAGGAATCATAAAGGATGTCCACCGGCACCTGCACAACCCTAACATATTAGCAAGCACATTGCAAATAATAAAAAACCACAACTATGGTAAGCCATTATTTTTTACCATGTGCAGCTCACCGGGGGATCCCATCCCTCCGAGGGCCATCTCCTTGCCCTTGATGGGGGACATCACCTTGCCAGGGGAATACTGCTTCTCAACATCGACTATCTCCTCAAACTCGGCCTTCAGCGTTGCGTAGGTGGCCATTAGAGTATCTGGGGTAGGCACGGTGGGGCCCTTGCTGTTCTTACAACTTTCTTTGAGGAGTTCGTCCGCCAACGTCGTAAACTCTTTGGCTAGTGCTTGTTTCTTGGAGTTCTTTGTCTCCATGGGTTGGCCCGCCAACATGGTCAACTCGTTGGTCGGTGCTCGCTTCCTGGAGATCGCTGTCTCCAGTGGGTTGTCCGCCGGCAACTCTTTGCCTAGTGCTCCATGATCCATCAATGAACTGACAAACAAAAAGCAATCGAAAGGAAACCACAATGGCAATGAAAACGGGAAAATAATAGGCTGTGAAAATCGGTCGGTGCTTTGTAAAAATAAGATTCTTGGAACAAAAATATAGCAGCATCACTGATCCGCCCACCTTTACTTTGTCAGTACAGAAGAAAAATGGCATAAGTGAGTAGCCTGGAGTGAGGTTTTCTTCAAGAAAGGGGAGAAAGGGCTTCAACGAGCGTTCCAGTGAAATGATGGTTGCTTCGTCCAGTCCAACTTTGAGGCCACTTTACCACTGCTGGTAAAGGTGTGGATTTTGTGATATGACGGGTCATGACGGCCACACCGGGGTGACCGGTGACTCTCGACTGTAGCACCTCGCTGTGATTTGGTGGATGGCACGCGGGCCCAGATGCTTTGATGTCCCGCATGTAGATAGAGCAGCTAGTCATATAGGAGTGCTCAATATTGTGCACCGCGACAAAGGCGGAGAGGAAAATGAGAGAACTATGTAATTAATGCATGTGTTTAATTAGGGTAGTTTCATAAAGTATGAGATACATTCCTCCAATCACAAAATGCCTTGGTTGATTAGATTTGAGATTTGAGCCCTATAAACCGAAAGGGAGGGAGTATCGCACGCGACGTAGTCTAGTCACTTGTTGAAATCTCTAGAAATGCAAATACTCCTTTCCGGTTTATAGGGCTTTACTAGCAAGCACTAGTACTACAATAGTGGTCTCAAATAGCAATTTTGTCTCATGCAAGAGCCTGGCTATATGCGTTCTCCAAGGCACCGTAGCACGCCCACCACTACACAAAGACTGCCAAGCGAGCATTCGCAACTGCCACGTTCGGGTTGCGCTTGGCTCTTCGCCTCTTCTGACGAACAATGATGTTACTACTACTTCTACAGTATCGAATCCACTGCTGCATGTCCGTCCACCTCGTGTGGGACGGATAGTGTGTCGAGAAAGCTTCTCCTAGTCCTGCCAGCCACCACGCTCATGTGCGAGGGAGGGACACAGCTTCATTGACTAACTGCTCCTACCTTTGCGTCTATGACAGGTGGGCCCAATAGGTGGGTGGCCCACCTGTCATGCAGCCAAAGGCAGGTGCAGTTAAGGCACTGAAGCTCAGTCCGCGAGGGAGAGGGCGTTCTAGTAATCAAACTTCTCGGTCTTGTACGAGTTGACGCGACACATCAAAGCACTGCACTCGATATATTTCAATAATTTGCGTTTACCGATCCATTAATTACGCAACACATCAAAGCACTACACTCGATATAAGTCTTTTTAGACATTTCATGGACTACAACATATGGATGTATGTAGACATATTTTAGAGTGTAGATTCACTCATTTGGCTTCGTATGTAGTCACTTGTTGCAATCTCTAAAAAGACTTATGTTTGGAAACGGAGGGAGTACAACGCATGCATGTATGCCATGACTTTCCTTTTGATACTTGCATGTGTTGATTTGATGCAACTTGCCAAATTTTGACTATAAATTTAACTAACCAAATGTTCATGCATGTCCCAAAAAAACACGGGGTTGTTTGGATTGTGACTATGTTTGTCTTATGTTGCCACATTATTTTTCCCACACTTGCCTAGCTTGAGTTGCTCAAACTGTTAGACACACTTTGGCTTGCCTAAGGGAATCTTGCCATACTTTTTGTGTCTATGACATGTGGGGTTCACTGCAAATGAAAAAATTCTTGTCTTAGTTGTGGCTAATAAAAAAGACTTATATTTAGGAATAGAGGGAGTAGAAAATATAAATAATAATGCTTGTTGGGGCAACCCATGTTTCCAATAATTTTAGCCATGGGCCTGTTCACAATTTTTACGAGGGGGTGGTTGTTCATTTAATGGAGGTACTTGTACGAGACTTGAACGATACAAAGTATGACCTGGCACATCGTTACACCATTTGGAATAAGCAGGTAGCTATCTCAAAAAACAATCAACAACTAAAAAAACGGCAACCTGGCACGTAGTACACAATTTTAAATGATTGTTTTCGTGGAGTGAAAAAGGAAACTACCCCATTACGTATATATAGGACGGAGCCTCCGCGCTTGCTTGCTAGGGTTGCTCTATTCACACATTCTCATCCTCTCTAGATCTAAACAACATAGCGGTGGTAACACTGTCTTTCTCCCTTCAAAAACACTGTCTTTCTATCCTCACCACTGGTTATAGATTCGGATGTATCCCCCTCCGCCGGTGAAGGGGAGGAGGGGCAGCGTTTAAGCCATCATCGACAGCGAGGGAGGAGACCCACTGCTGGCCGCACTGTTATCTCTGGTCGAGCACCAGCGTGGGAGGTCCTCCGATCCCTTTGTCGTTGCCCTAGTGTGGGCGGATCCAGCCTGCCGCCGCCCATCTATCCACATCCCGATGACCTTCAGGTATATCTTCCTTCGAAACCGCCTTAGCTCTACTTCCCCAGCTTGCTACATTGCTGCATGTGCATCGTTTTCTACCTCTCAGCCCCTCTCGATCGGATGGTCCAAAGTCACCTATTTTTTACTTCTATTGTTAGAGGTAAAGCTACTTCATGGAGTCGAATCTTGTACTTGGTTCAAACAAGAAATAAAGTGTGGGTGGGGGAATTTAGTATGTACATCGGACTTGATACAAACATGAAGGAAAGGTGGTGAAAGTAGTACAGACTGGTCATCCAACCGGTCTCTTGGTCGAAAAGGGAAATATAGGGGTAACACTGTACACAGTGGTATGACCAGGACTAGATTTGATATCCACACATAGGAGTAGGTGGCTAGAGTGAACAAAAATGGGACCAACCCAGATATGTTTCTTGGATGTTTGTTCCTCGGGGGAACAAACTATAAATCACCACTTTATGCCCCTGTTTAGGTACATGGTGCTGGACTGCTGGTGCACCCACTGTCCCATGTCCTTATACCAAATATTTAGTTGTTCTTAATCTAATGCCCCTGGTAAAATGAAGCCATGCCACCGTTATAAGCCATGACAAGTTTAGCCAAATGTTTTTGCCTATAATTGTTTGAGACTCTGACTGTTTCCTCTGTAGCTTTTTGTGCAAATAGGGATATCCATTTCGCATGGTTGCTGTTGTGACCTTTGGGTGCACTGCACAAAACACTTCTTAAAAGAAGTGACTTTTGTGTTGTTTAAACGGAATGTCAGAATGGAACAGTTGGTTCAATTCGGTGGAACTGCACAAAGGGCGATCTGTGTTCCAATCCTCATCATCCATATTGGCACCATAACCTTCCTTTAGGTAAGAATGATATTTAATGCATGTGTTCATCTCTATTTTGCGACTGCCATGAGAAAATAATGCTAGTTTTTACGAGTACACTTGTACTCCCTCACTAACAAAACCAATTCTGAAATAGAAGCCCAATCATGTACTTGGTTTCACCAACTGGTGAGGATAAAGAGAAACAGAGCATGAAGAGGAAGAAGAAGAAGGATAAACAATGCCAAGGTGATCTTGATGAAGCCAGAGGCCTCAGTCGAGGCCATTCAAGGGGTACGACAACGATAATCTTAGATGTGAGACAATCCTCCAGGGAGCCCTTCCACTTCTGCAAGGTCACTTAATTAATTAGGAGTACTTAAGTACCACTAATTTATTGCTGCCTAATTTTCCTGTCGGAGTTAAACAAATCTTTAGTAGCACCCTATGATGAATCATGTACGTGTGTATGTTTGTCTATGGAGGTGAATCATGTGGTGGAGGAGGGAGGGAATATTATTAGTGTCATGTCATAATAGTGCTATTGTTTTGCCTGCCATTGGTTCAATGAGGCAATGTTTTCCGTATTGTCCATCATGAATTTGATGCTAGTGTTAGAGTAATATGCTAATGTCTTTCTATCCTTTCTCACTAAGCTAATGAAGGTTTCACCTTGTTCCTACTTGTGCAAACAGGGATCATGTTGTGCCAATCATACATTTTTGTGGAACTACACAATACAATACAATGAACTGTATCCCAGCCAGTGCTTTAACTCTGCTAGAAGTTCTTGTTAATCTTTCGATATACTCTAAGTACTGGTAAACAAGAGTGTTTTCAACCATACATTTGAAGTGCACAAAAATATATACTATTGAGTGATTCTAGTGAGTGCTTTATCATCTGTTATGGGACTACATGAATAAGATTTTTTCCTCAGGTTGGTACGGGCCTAAGGCCTTCATCCATATTAGTTTGCTGTCATCTCTATTTGTATCATGCTACTGTCATGAGAAAGTCCTTTATCTTTGCACGTTAAAGTTTTGCAACCTATGATACATGCCAATGCTTTGAGTGTTGGGATAATTGGCACTTATTAAATCAACTAATACCTCTCTTTAAGCAAGACTACTATGTTGATAACTTTACCCATTAATATAATGAGGGTGCTTCTATTTGTTAGTGTATGTTTCAACAAGTAGTCCCACTATTACAGTAATCTCACTCTCTCAATATATGTGCCAATAGGATGCTCGATTTTGGTGGAACTGCACAAAACTTTGGGTGGTTCATTGCCTCGACAATTTCCGTCCTTTCTTGTCAGTCGCTAATCTGGGCTTGCATCCTTCCTTTGCTGTCAGCCGCTTTTCTTATCTCGGCTTCCAGTCAAAGGAAATAGTAATTGATATGCTACCTCACACAGGTTGGTACTAGTATTTATCCGGATTATTGTGCTTGAGATGTATTGGTAATTTGGTATTGTGCTCCTGTTTGCCGATTTTATAAAGGAGTAACTTGGAGCCTGAACTCGCAGGAAAATCATTGCATTGGGTGGTTTCAGTAGAACTACGCAAAAAGATCAGATGGACATATACTTATGCTGCTACTATGTACTCCAAAGTTCACTCAGACAAGCATCGATGTTGACAAGAAGAAGTAGGGATGAAAACGGAGCAGAAACGGACAGAACTGAGTGCTACCACATTTGTTTTCATATTCTTTTGCAGAAGCGGAAACGAATACAGAAACCCCAGAAATGAATGCGGAAACAGATACTACTGGAAACGGACACGGAGCGAATACAAAGCAGACACGGAAACATAAGTGGGTGTTGACTGGAACTTAAAACCCCTTTGAATCATAGAGAAATACACACGAACACAAACAAAATTACTGAATTGTTAATTAACATGGCTACAAAATAATATCATTGTGTTAACAACTTACGTAGTATTGTAGTAGTACTGGACAATTGCATATAGGATCAAGCTGAGTACATGTGTGGTGGTAGAAGTTGGGCCTCAAATGATCCATTCTACTCATTGTGTCATTGTGTGTTTTTGGTGTGGTTGGGCTACAAATCAGCCATAGGTCTATGATCAAAACAGAAATTCCATATTCACAGAAATGAAAAGTTCCGTTTCTATGCATGTTCCACCGGAAAACACCGTTCCATTTTTGTTTCCGTTTCCGCATAAAAAATTCCATTTCCACTTCCATTTTGCAAATTTCCATTTCCGTTTCCATATTTTCCCTCCGTTTCCATTTTTTCTTCGGAAAAACGGAATGTTTCCACTCCACTTTCATCCCTAAGAAGAAGTGCCTATATTCATTCGACTATCAACCGGCGTCAACCATTTGTCAAACTCCAAGTACTAGGAGAGTGAACGCCAAAAATATTGCTTGGCACATAGCCCAGAAAAACACAGTCCAGTCTTTGGTCCCAACTTGTGCCTTTTGGTTATCGATAGATATGGTAGCAAACTGTATGGCATGGAGTCTAAATATTCCAGACAAGTTGGTTGACGCGTATATTCATCTGGCACTTAATCAGTCTGCACGCCAGGGATGCTCCATTTCAGTTGAACTGCACAAAAAAATTGGGTGGTTCATTTTCTCAGCCACCTCCTTTCTTGTCTGCAATGTAGAATTTTGGCGAGCTATAGGACCAAGATGAGCCAGTAAACTAGTTGGATGAAAGTAGTGGCCAAGTTGCTCAAACCCCCCTCGCCACGACGCCAATATTTGAGGATAAACCTACAAGCAAAGCTTAGATTGTCTGTGCTGCCTCTTATGTACTCAAAAGTTTACTCGTACAAACATTAATTTTAGCAAGAAGTACCACCGACTGAACACCATTTACAAGTCTGTACCCTAGATAATTAAAGTTCGTCCATGGATCATATTGGCTGTGATCTCAATCATTTGGATGCATAAACATACTGAATATGTGTATATCTGAATCTTTTTGTGAATTATTTATGGATATTGTCATGTGATCTATCAATCATTTGGATGCATAGACATGTTGAACTTGTGTATATATGAATCTTTTGAGTTGTTGATTGTGAATGTTGGCTATGAATATGAACGTGTCCTGTGAACCTGTGTTTGATATGAATGTTTACCTTTTCTGTTGTACTTGTGCGTGAACTTTTTAGTATGCCTACTGTGGGATATGTGAGGCGTGGGTGTCAATGGCACACCCTCTTCCCGAGAAGAATCACACCTGCTTTGTTAGGGTAGCAACAATGCATCAGCTCTTTTTAATCTTTTTTCTCTATCTCCCCCCTCCCCTGCTCAACCCCTGCCGTAATGTTTCCGGCCTCAAAACAAACGTAGTATTGCGTTGTTTTGGGGGCTTGATGAAAAATTGAGTGCTGGTTTCTGTAGGTTGGCCCGCCCAGTAAATGGGGTGCTGGTCCACCACGGACTGGGAGGCTAAAAATAAAAGTTGTATGGTGCAGAGGCAAGTAAAAAAATGCCATCGAGAGCCATCCACTAAAGAAAAAATTGCTCCTGATGTGCTTCTTCAGTCGTGCCGCTGGCCCCCTCTTTAATCTAGTTCGCTCGGGGATCTAGCTGGTATCATTTTTTTCCGAAGGGCGAACAAGTATCATCTAGGCCTAGGTTTTGTTTTTTAACATGCATAGCCCACGACATATGGAGACAGTGGTTTCAACTTATTTTTTGAGGTCCATACCGGCCTATGAGCTTTTTCTTAAAGAGCTGCAACCCAAATTTCTTTTAATAAAATGCAGGTCTCTGTTCTATTTATCTATACTAGCACATATGCCCGTGCGTTGCAACGGGAGAGTTTTTTTGCGAGAAGCATTGGAAGAGACAATTAATGTGTCTATCAAAACGGTCTCCACACAATAGTGGGGCGATAGAGTGGAGAGCTGTCGTGTTCTCGTGGGTCATGTTTGGCCCGCGAGATCTTTATAGTAATAGGGTTGGTGGGAGTGGCGGCCACTATCCAATTCATGCATTTTTTTTCTTCAGGTCCGCCTCCTTGTCGAGGTTGTGGTGACCTCCTGATATTTTTTAAAACATGTGAGAATTTTTTTTCTCAAAAAAGGTTAATTTCTAGAATAAGGAAAACAAAACTTGAAATAAAAAGATTTTCTTAAATTCACAAACACTTTTTGAAAACATGACCATTTTAAGGCGGAGAAAAACGAACATTTTCCGAATTTGTGAACAATTTTTTAATATGGAACCTTGTTTTGAACATTCAAATCATTTTTCAAAAATGTCTTTTTAATCACGAACATTATTTTGAATTTGTGAACATCGATAAAATGAATGTTTTTCAAATTTCTATTTTTTTGAAATGTTTTTTAGAAATCTAGAAAAAATTACAATTTTTTTTTGAAAATGCGAACATTTTTTTAATTTCAAATAAATTTAGAATGAAAATAAAAATTTCAATTTCCAAAAGTTTTTGAAAGTTGGAACAAAATTTGAAATTCTAAGATTTAACAAAAAATAGTAGAAAAAGTGAAATTTGGAAAATTTATTAAATTAATTTATGGGAAAAGGAAAAAATAAATTGGAAGGAAAAAATAAAAATAGAAAAAAACGCAGAAAAAATAGAAATGGGCCAGCCCGGCGACCGATGGGAAGCTCCAACTATATGCCGCACTGAGTGACAAATAAGGTTTCCCAGCTGCGTGCGCAGGATATATATTTGTGGCTTTTCTGGGCCTTAGTGCGTGCGGCCCACGTACGAAATTCGAGACGAAACTTTTTATTTTTTAGCAGATGGACCACAAAAATTTAGTACCACCTCGGATATAAAAAAATATTTTCGGTGGTGAACGGATGAAAAAAATGGAGAAATGCACCTTGCTTTTTTAGTAGGTATAGATATAGATATAAGAATAATAATGTTGTCCAATTTATGTTTTCCCTTCTAACCACATTATATATATTTATATTATTACTATTATCGTATATTTTATAGAGACTTATATATACATTATAAAAACATCCCACGTGTTATTAACTTATAAAAGTAAATGTTTAACAGAAGTTGGCAAGGAAAATCCTGGTTGTTTTTGACTCACATACAAGGAAAATCCTGGTGATTGCGTACAAAAGCTTGCGAAGATTTTAAGGACCAATGTAATAATAACATGCTCATTTTTATTTTGAGTAATAACTTGTGGGGACCGAATTTCCGGGTATTAATGTCCAGAAAATGGCCCTTGTGCTCACCAGCCCCAGGATTACTGTTACCTAATGAGGCACCAACTTGATACAGAAATTCCAAGCAAAAATGCAAAATATGTAGTACAAGACCATTCTGGCCTGTGAGTACAACAAATGGTTTCTAATGGTTGATGGCGGAAGCGGTTTGTGGATCATCAGTGTCTATGGGACTCCAATTCCCACAGGAACAGCTGACCAGGTTAACTCATATCTTCGCGAGGCTGCTATCACCGTTGCTTTGGTTCCGGGGCTGTCGACACGGTCGCTCCTCTCTGCGCAAGAAAATCTGGCCAAGACAATAGCCAGGGACAAGCCAGTGAGTACTTTGAATGTACTCGCAAACATTATGAACACAAGTATAGTATAACAATGATGTGCTGAAAATATTTTATGCTCATGATGTTAGTCACAAAAGGTAATAAAAACTCTGATGCATGCGAGCATGTTATTTATGAATGTGTAATAACATAGTAGTATTAAAATTATGAAATAAATAACAAGCATGCCACAGTCGGGCGTCTTAGCGACACCACATAAAGGGCTTCACAGTTGGGCGTCTTAGCGACACCACATAAAGGGCTTTAAAATAAATGCCACAGTCGGGCGTCTTAGCGACACCACATAAAGGGCTTTAAAAGAAATGCCATAGTCGGGCGTCTTAGCGACACCACATAAAGGGCTTTAAAAGAAATACCACAATCGGGCGTCTTAGTGACACCACATAAAGGGCTTTTAAAAACAATCATAGTGAATATCCAGGAGGTAGAACCATACCAGGGATATTCGATAATGCCAATAAATCATGGGTTAGTCCATAATAAAAAATAGTAAACATAATTATCACATGTCACAAGTCGTGATTCCAGTTCTGGTTTAACAGTTTCACCTCCGAAGACCGACACTAAGACCGACACTTGACCCATCCCAGACTGTAATCCTTAACCATGGACACGGCTATTCGAATAGGTTTAATCTCTGCAGAGGGTGTACTCTTTACCCACGAGCAACGGATTCCTTTAGTCCATCTGGACTAATTCCGTCTACGGTCTTTTAGTTGGAAACACACCTAACTTGCACACACCAGCTTAACTCACATGTGTCTGGAATCACCCACGACACCTGCCAAGCAAAACTCTAAGTGGGGAGGCTACAAACTCGACGTAACATGGGATCACAAAATTTATACCGCGCGCAAACTAGGGGAGCTACCCCCTTCGGCTACAACCGAAACACCCATGCCCCCGGACCAGGTGGCATGTCTACCGGATGCCTCCAGTATCTTCCACCATGGACTCTCTGTACGGTGTGTGCTAGGAAAGGGGTTGACAACTTACTGAACCGTACCCTACTTGTTGTAGAGACGGGTGGTAGTACAAAGCAAGTATGGGGGTTACTGGCACAAGATTCGATCTACGGTTGACTCAGGAGGTTGTAATATTCTCTGCAAGATTAGTATAACAAAATATACTTCAACCAATAGATAGAAACACCACGCGACATACCCTCTCATGCCATACAGGACACGACCGTCTCGACGGAGGACTAGGGACAAGACCGTGTCTACCCAAGACAGAGGCCTTCCAGGCTTCCCTTCCGGTATGCATGAAAGGCATATGACGGTGATTTCCATCACAACCACATCAACTCCATTAGCATGAAAATTATTAACATGCACTCATGAGTAGGAACATATCCTCACATAAAATGACGTATGCTTGTGTCGGGGTGGTGTTGTCACCGTGTCAAACGACACACAAAAAAAATATACCAGGGTTCAGAATGCTTGCCTTCAAGTCGTGGGGAGGCAAGGTGCATTCCAAAATTCTTGAAATCTTTCTCCTCTCTTCAAAAATCCTATTTAAAATATATTTGAATTAACACATAAATTCAAAACAGCACAAAAAGTTGTTTTGGAAATTTTTTCAAATAAATCGTAAAATAAACTAGATAATATTTGAGAGAGGTAGGAAAAAGAATCAACTCATTTGGAGTTGTATTTAAAAAGTTACAGCTGGTCAAAGTTTTGGTCAAAATCTGTTAAAAAAATAAAACAGAAAAAGAAAACGATTCGAATATATACGTACACGTCGAAAGCGTATTCTGGAAACATGTTTCCACTTATCCAGCGTGGACCGCGCCTGAGTCACTGACAGTGGGCCCGCCTGGCCCACTGGTCAGGTTTGACTAGTCCACCTTCCCTCCTCTTCCTCTGCCCGTGAGGGGGGGCGGGATTCCGACGACGCTCGCCGGTGAACGGCGGCACCGTTCGAGAAACAGAGGTCACCCGCGGGCTCAGGGGATCGAGGCGATCCTACCGGTGGTCGCTTTGGTCTCTGGGGTGGACGAAGCTGCCGGCGGCGAGCTCTGCGTTGGATGGTGGTCGTCGGGGAAAAGTGAGTTTTCGCCCGCGGCGAGTCCCGATCAAAATTGAGTAGGGGGACGGACTCACGAGGGGAAGAGAGGGTTCCTGGTGGAGAGAGTGGACTGGGGGAGGCCCTGGTTGCGCCGAACGGAGCCGGGAGGCGGCGGTGGCCGGACTGGCCGGAGGCGGGGAAGAAAACCTCCCCGGGTCGACTGGCTGCAACGGGGAGACGAGGGGGGGGGTGATTTTGAGGCTGCTTGCGTGCTCGGAGGGCTCGAGGAGCTCCCTTTTATAGCTCTCTCACGTTGGTTCGCGGCGGCAATGGATGAGCTCATCGGCGACCGACGTTCTATAGCTGTAGGGCATCGTGGCGAGGCTGGGGATGGCGGCAGGAGCTAGCAGACGAGTGGGTACTGCTCCAAGGGCGAGCTGGCGAGCGGGCGTGGCTCGGGCGGCGCTGGCCATTGCAGGAGCTGTCGGGCGGCAGTGGCGGCTAGCTGCTGGCCTGCCGGAGACGTGGCGAGGGCTGTGGTGCTCGTGGGGGGCAGAAGAGGACGTGGCGTGCTGGCTGCGGTCGGCCATGAACCAAAGTGAGTGCGGGGCGAGACACGGCGGTTCGGTCTTGGCACGTGCAAAATGCGTGCTCCGCTCGTGCTCTGGGCGTGCCCAGAGGACGCACGGAACATGCTCGACAGAATGCTAAGGCATGTTAGAGGGCTCTAAACCACAAGAGGGTTAGCAGGGTTGGGTTATAGGCTAGGGCAAATCCATGGGACATGCTGGTCTGGTCAGGGGATCAAGTTCATAATGTAAACACAAACTCATGCCAAAACTGTCCATGCTCTCAAGGTGTTTGACAAAATGCCAAAGGCTCCTAGGCAATTCTTGGAGTGGCCAAATCTCCCAGAGTGGGGTCTCTTTAGATGAAAGGGAGGGTGGTGAGGTTAGTTTGCCAAATGGAGAAACTTGCAAGTGCAAGTTTTGCAAAACTACAATTCTGGACAAGGAGTAAATGGCATCATTACATGGACCAAAAGTGTTCCAAAAAGTGCATGCTCCTGGACTTAGGGGTTTTGTAGGGTTGACTACAAGCAGGAGGAAGTACAAGGTCACTAGAGCAAGAATGAATAGGGTTGCAGTAGAAAACACAAGGCTGGCCCAGAATGAAAAAGAGGTTGATACACTTAATTTCTCCAAAGAACATCACTAGGTTTTTGCACAAAGTTGGATGGCATGCTACCACTGACATCCCATAATTTTGGTGGAGGCTCCAAGGAAATATTTAATTAGGCTATAGTGCAAAAGTGTCCACTGGACCAGATTTGAAAAACAGGTGTAAAGCTCAAAATGTGCTATGAAAGAAATATATTATTGCATAAAAGTGGTTTAGAGACATCACATGACATCTCCAAATTTTGGTTGGAATCTTAGTTAAATTTAACAAATGGTTGTAGTTCAAAAAGAGCTCCAAAACTTAAAGGAGGTCATTTTTAATGAATAAAGTTCAGGGTGAAATAATTGATTAAATAAATCTACTGATCAAGGAATGTTATAAAAAGAGAGTTTAGAAGCCCAACATATTTTAGAAATATCCACTTGGGAAAAACTCCTCAATATTGAAAGAAAGGTTCTGAAATCAACAGAAATATTCCTGCAGGCAAAAAATTTTAAACTCTTGGCAAAATTTTAATAATTAAAACTTGGTTAAATTTTTGGGGTGTTACATAACTCACTAATTTGTTAATTTTATATATAAAAAATGTGCCTCTCCGGTTTATTTTTTGATATTAATTGCTCCTTCTAACATAACATTATATATAGAACCAGCCCAGCTAATTCATGTATTTCAAGGAAATGCAAATGGGCTAGGATTTCTTAGAAAATATAAATGGGCCGCATTGACGCGAAATTATTTGTTCACCCAGCCCAACAAATGGACTGTACATTCTAGAAAACATGGGTTAAATATATGCCACATTTTTGCAGGCTGACATGTGGGCCAGTAGGTCGAAGCATACACAGGGCGTTGTCAACTTGGTTAACAAATGATTATGACATCCACAACCATTGGATTTATATCCAACGACCGTCATGCACCTTCAATCTCTCGTCTTCTTCCTGCAGCGTCACTGAGACCGCCTGGTCCGGCCTCCAGCAGCTAGCGGCTCTACTTAGCACGCATCGCTGCGAAGCGCTACCCCACCGCCGGCTAGGCTATCCCTCCACCCCTCCACACCTCCTGTTATTCTCCACCTACTACAGCCACACGCCACACCAGAACCAGTTATAACCCTTCTCCTCCTCTCAATCTGCGACTCCACTGCCACATCTTCCCATCTCCGAGTCATTCCCATCCAGGGCCTCGCTGTTGTCCACCACCTCGCTGCGCTCAATGCGGCGTGGTTGTGACGCCCCTGATTCAATCATACACGCATATGTGTACGATCAAGATCAGGGACTCACGGGAAGATATCACAACACAACACTAGACACAAACCAAAATAATACAAGCTTTATATTACAAGCCAGGGGCCTCGAGGGCTCGAATACATAGCTTGATACACAAGAGTCAGCAGAAGCAACAATATCTGAGTACATACATAAGTTAAACAAGGATGCCTTAAGAAGGCTTGAACAAAAGCAACACGATCAATGAGTTAAGGCCTCCTGCCTAGGACCTCCTAACTACTCCTGGTCGTCGGCAGTCTCCACGTAGCAGTATCCGTCGGTGGTGGCTTCTGGCTCCAGGGATCCACCATATGGTTGCATCAACCGGAAAGAAGAAAGAATGGGGAAAAGGGGTAGCAAAGCAACCGTGAGTACTCATCGAAAGTACTCGCAAGCATCAGATCTATACTAAGTATGCATTGGTATCAAAAGGAAGGTTGGTATCTATGGACTGAACTACAGAATGCCAGAATAAAGGGGAAGGCCTAGCCTAACAAAGACTAGCATCTTCAAGTAGCTCCAAGCATCTTGCAGCATGTAGAAGAGTAAAGAATAGCAGTTTAACTAACAAGCATGTTGTAACAACAATGCCCAGAGATCCTTCTCCGATTCCGTGCGGAAAAGCAATTTCGGAGCCACATATCTCACGTATCCATTTGTAGTTGTATAAGATCAGGATATAAGTCTGAATGTCCGTGACCGTGGACACGACTATTAATAGATAATCTTCCGTGCAGGGGTGCACCACGTTTTCTAACACGCTTGATTACTCTGGTCGGACACACTTTCCATGGTCATGCCCGGCCTCGGAAGATTGATACGTCCATTTTGCATCATGCTTTTATATCGATATTTATTGCATTATGGGCTGTTATTACACGTTATGTCACAATATTTATGGTTATTCTCTCTTATTTTAGAAGGTTTACATGAAGAGGGAGAATGCCAGCAGCTGGGATTCTAGGCTGGAAAAGGAGCAAATATTGGAGACCTATTCTGCATAGCTCCAAAAGTCCTGAAACTCCATGGAAGTCATTTTTGGATTTAATGAGGGGGGCACCCACCGTCCACGAGGGTGGGGGCGCGCCCTACCCCCCTGGGCGCGCCCCCTGCCTCATGGGCCACCTCGCAGCCCTCCGGTGCCCATCTTCTGCTATATGAAGTCTTTTACCCTGGAAAAAAATCATAAGCAAGCTTCCGAGATGAAACTCCACCGCCACGAGGCGGAACCTTGGCGGAACCTATCTAGGGCTCCGACGAAGCTGTTCTGCCCGAGAAACTTCCCTCCGGGAGGAGGAAATAATCACCATCGTCATCACCAATGATCCTCTCATCGGGAGGTGGTCAATCTCCATCAACATCTTCACCAGCACCATCTCCTCTCAAACCCTAGTTCATCTCTTGTATCCAATCTTTGTACCAAAACCTCAGATTGGAACCTGTGGGTTGCTAGTAGTGTTGATTACTCCTTGTAGTTGATGCTAGTTGGTTTATTCGGTGGAAGATCATTTGTTCAGATCCTTAATGCATATTAATATCCCTCTGATTATGAACATGAATAAGCTTTGTGAGTAGTTACGTTTGTTCCTGAGGACATGGGTGAAGTCTTGCTATTAGTAGTCATGTGAATTTGGTATTCATTCGATATTTTGATGAGATGTATGTTGTCTCTCCTCTAGTGGTATTATGTGAACATCGACTACATGACACTTCACCATTATTTGGGCTTAGAGGAAGGCATTGGGAAGTAATAAGTAGATGATGGGTTGCTAGAGTGATAGAAGCTTAAACCCTAGTTTATGCGTTGCTTCGTAAGGGGCTGATTTGGATCCATATGTTTCATGTTGTGGTTAGGTTTACCTTAATACTTCTTTCGTAGTTGCGGATGCTTGCAATAGGGGTTAATCATAAGTGGGATGCTTGTCCAAGAAAGGGCAGTACCCAAGCACCGGTCCACCCACATATGAAATTATCAAAGTAACGAACGCGAATCATATGAGCGTGATGAAAACTAGCTTGACGATAATTCCCATGTGTCCTCAGGAGCGCTTTTCTCATTATAAGAACTTGTCCAGGCTTGTCCTTTGCGACAAAAAGGATTGGGCCACCTTGCTGCACCTCATTTACTTTCATTGCATGTTACCCGTTACAAATTATCTTATCACAAAACTATCTGTTACCTACAATTTCAGTGCTTGCAGAGAATACCTTACTGAAAACCGCTTGTCATATCATTCTGCTCCTCATTGGGTTCGACACTCTTACTTATCGAAAGGACCACGATAGATTCCCTACACTTGTGGGTCATCAAAGATCAACACGTCGTGGCCCTACCTAGGCTCAACAAAGAGGTCCCCGCCGGTCTACCTCCTAAGCACTCTGGGATCTGGGCCCATCGCCCGTTGCACCTCGGGTCATTGCGTACAGGGCGGGTCCAGGCTCCACCACTATAGGATGGTGCCGGCCCAGCCATGCCGCACTGCTGAGCTGGACGTCTGACAAAGCTTCGGCTGATACCACGATGCTGAGGCCCATAACTATTCTCGAGTGGTGGTTAGTGCGTAAAGGCCAAAGGCCAACTCAGAACAAATACACAAACCATTAGTGCATTGGGGGCTCACGGAGACGAGCAGAGACTCACGATAATGTGACCCCGTCGCCCCGTCTCGTGGACTTACCGCAAGGACCCAGACTGCCCGGCCGTGCCACGTGGAAAACTCGTGGATGCTCTACACTTTGAATTATCATCATAGAAGTGTCATAAGTATGACAATTTTTTTTCATTCGGCCCAAAATGTCACGGATGTGTCTTTTTTTGTAGTGACAGTAGGGACATCAACCCATGCTTCAAGGCCATGTGTAAACCTTTCATCGTGCACAGGTGCCATACTCTGAGGTCCTGGCCTCCTTGCATCCACCAAGTCTTGTCACGTCATACATCGGAGGCCTCCACACCCACCCTTGTGTAGTTCGCGTAGTGTTGCCATGCGGTGCGGAGCGTGTGTGCCTGCAATCCACGAAGCACAACCGTGGGCGCCGCGAAGTGCACAAGGAGAACGACAGCATAGTCCCAAACCATGGCCACCGTCGTGACGATGGGGTGATCCTCGGGGCCAAAGGCGAGGTCAACTTGGGGTGCCGCCCAGCCCAGGGGTGCCCCCGAGCCCGCCTTAGTGTTGCCTGTCAGCCGGTAGAACTTCTTGATGTAGCGGTCGGAGGGTGGCGCCTGTGAGCCACCTAGGAGAGCTATGACGACCGGGTGCACCGGCGCTGCGTAGTGGGCGAGGAAGAGCTCGTGCAGCTCCTCCCAGGAGGCCACGGAAGATGGTGGCAGGTTGAGCAACCGGGCATGTGGTGCGCCTACAAGGGCCATGGGGAACCAGTTGGCCTTCACCTTGTCATCTCCGCCTGCCGCCCACCTACCAAATCCTTGTCTTCACCAAGCTACTGGTTCTATACTCTACTCTCCTTCCTTTTCAATTTGTTTTCGTGAAGTCATTGCTTGCCTGCCTGATTCATTTGACATCATTGTGTGAAGACTTATATCTATTTAGCTTCGTACTATCTTCTATTCTGATCCTGCCTACCTAGTTGCAATTAGTCTTTGTGCTTTCACTGTACTGTATGTATGACTAATGCTTGCCTAGTGTAGTCTTAATTCCGCTTCTTACTATATAGGCCCAGTTTACATGTTTGTCTTCAAAGCCACCGTGTTTTGAAGACTTTCGTAAGAATTGCCTATTCACCCCCTCTAGTCGATAACTAGCACTTTGAATTGGTATCAGAGCAACGTACTCCCTTCTTCTGTGTGATTTAGTTTAACCACTTGGAGTTTTAGCTATGTCGACTGCAGGGATAATCAAGGTCTCCGTTGCGTGCCCTGTCTTCGATGGCACTGACTACCCCTACTGGAAGAACAAGATGCGCATGCATCTTGAAGCCATTGATGTTGATCTCTGGTATGTCGTCAAGACCGGCATTCGCAAAGTCGGTGAAGGCGTCACCACTGCTGATGTCAAGAGATTTGCTCAATTGGACTCAACCGCCAAGAACATCATCTGTGCTCATCTGGCCAAAGGGTAGTATGGCCGTGTGAGTGCACTGGAAACTGCAATGCCGGTCTGGGACTGGCTATCCAAGGTCAATGAAGACGTATCAACTTAGAGAGACTCAAGAATCGATGTTCTTCGCAATCAGTTCAACCGCTTCAAGAGAAATCAAAAATGAAAATGTCCAGCTCATGTTTGATCGCTTGACTGATATCACCAATGAGCTTTGTGCTTTAGGCACCACTAAGATCACCAAGCGTGAGATCACGAAGAAGCTTCTAAAATCACTTGACAGCTCATTTGACACCTTAGCCCTGATCATACAAGAACGTCCTGACTTCAAAGACTGATATCCGTCTGACAATCTTAAGAGGCTCAACACCCATGAGTTCCCGCTATCTGAGAAGCATGATATATATGGTCACAACTATGGCCGAACCCGTGCTCTGAAGGAGAGGTTGTTTCTGAAGAAGAATCTGACCGTAACTCTTGTGATCCTGAAGAGCTTGGAAAAGAACATGCAATGCTTGTCAGGAAGTTTAGGAAGTTCTCCAAGAAGAATCGGTTTAACAAGTCTTCAAGATCTAGCCCCAAGAATGACGAGGCTTCATCACGTGACTACAAGAAGAGGACTTTCCACAAATGCGAGAAGACAGGCCACTACATCTCTCAGTGTCCTTAGTGGGATAAGGAATCGAAGAAGAAGAAGAAGATCAAGGAATATGATTCTGATGACAAGAAGAAGAAGAAATCTTCAAAATCTTCTTCAAAGTCTTCGTCAAAGTCTTCATCTCACAAGAAGACCTCATCAAGCAAGGCTCGTGCTTTTATTGGCAAGGAAGTGGATTCAAAGGAGGAGTCTGCCTCTGAGGAGGCGGAGGTGGAATCTCAGGAGGAGTCTGATTCAGGTGTGGCAAGCCTGGCTCTGGCATCAACGTTCGTCGCCAAGTCAATCTTCAACACTGAAGACAATGGTCGCAACATTGAAACCAAAGCTGATGATGATGATGACGATGACTCTGCTCCAACCTAGTGCTTCATGGCATGTGGTGCCAAGGTAACTTCATGTGATACCTATTTCCAAACCTCTAGTGAAGATGACTCTGAATGTGAATCCAAACCTAGTTATAAGACACTTGCTAAAATTGTAACTAAGCAACAAATGGCTATGGAACATATTAAAAATTTGATAGATAAGAGCGATGACATGTTGGACGCAGAAATGAATCAAACTCAGTCCTTAATCGAAGACATTAAAAGTCTTCGCGTTAAGTACGAAGGTCTTGAAAGTCATCATGACACTCTCTCAGCCTCTCAAGAGAAGCTTTCCTACGATTATCTTCAAAGGAAGCAAGATCTAGAGAAACTGGGAGCGTCTCATGAAGATCTTCAAAAAGAGAACGATTCACTACTCGCCCAGCTGATCAGTACCGCTCAGGTAGAATTTGTTCCACCATGCTTAAAGTGTCGTCAGCGCGATAATGCTGTCTCTGTTGCTGGATGTTCTACTGCTTCTGATGTTGCAATATCTTCAACTGCTGATGTGGTAACTAACCCCTCTACTGAGGATGCCACTACTATTGCTGATGAGAATGCTAGGTTGAAGACATTGCTTGAGACCGGCTTGTACAAAAGCCTCAAAGGGCATCAAACCTTGTGCGATTTCCCCAAGAAACAGATTCTGAACCAAAACCCTAGGAAAGAGGGTGTTGGGTTCAAGAGGAAAATTAACTTTGATGGTTCATATTGGATGCCTGAGCAGTACCCCAAAACCACCTAGGTTGCTGCTAAGGATCCTTCAGTGGACTCATCCACTTTTATCTGGTTTCACTTGTGCTAACCCAATTATCATTGATGAATACTTCGATGCAAATTATAATCTATTTAGAATCAGAATGGTGAAGTGTTGGCCAGGTACATTGGTACTAACTGCAGGAACAGGTCACCCCAGAAGAAGATCTAGGTGCCCAAAGGTTGTCTTGAGAAGCTTCGAGTGAATGTCATCATGACAGCACCTAGGAAGAAGACAAACCCCCGACCAAAGGCGTCTTATGGTCCAAAGGCTTCATACAGACAAAGGACCACTCATGGTCACCCTAACAGTAATGTTTTGCAGGAGTACCGCTATGAGACACATGAATATGAGCGTGTTTCCTCTAACTGCTATGTTCACAAAACTACTAATTTTTCTGCATATTCTTATGAGTATTATTCTCCTCCTGCGAAGCTATTTGCTACGGCTCCCAAGCCAAAGTTCTTAGATGCTGCACTTAGACTCATTGCTTCGAAGCCACCCTTAAAGATGTGGGTAGTTAAGAAGAATTAACTTCTCTTGCAGGGAAAGGTCTCCAGCCGGAAAGCAAAATCTTCTGATGACAATGCTGGAGACCTAAAACATATTGTGGGCTGCAAGATAAAATGCTCCAATGGTCTTATCATGTATTTTGTCCCAGGGTTCCTTGACGAGCATCCTATCATGCCTAACCAGAATTAAAACTTTGATAATATGCTTGTTTGCTACAAGTTTCTGCTTCACAATACTCCTGCTGAAGCCTATCCCGCTAATTGCACTGTAGGGTACATCTCTGAAAGCCAATGAATGGATTATGGACAGCGGCTGCACCAACCACATGACCGGTGATCAAAGTCTTCTCATGGATTCAACCCTACGTCCATCTACTAAGAGCCACATCACATTCGCTCACACTGGTAAAAGCAAGGTATTGGGTCTTGGTAGAGTTGCTATCTTAAAGGATCAGCACATGGATAAAGTGATGCTTGTTGAATCCCTTGGATACAACTTAATGTCTGTGTCAATGCTCTGTGATCTGAACATGATTGTGATATTTGGAAAATATCGTTGTCTTGTGCTAATGGAATCTGACAAATCTCTAGTCTTCGAAGGCTATCGAAGAGGTGATCTGTATATGGTAGATTTCTCAGCAGGACCACAGCTTGTCGTATGTCTTCTAGCGAAGGCTTCAGAATGCTGGCTATGGCATCGACGGCTAGGACATGCTGGCATGAGGAACCTGTACACTCTCACGAAGAAGAAGCACATCATTGGCATCGAGGGCATCAAGTTCAAGAAGGATCATCTATGTCGTGCCTATGAAGCTGGGAAGATGACTAGAGCAAAGCATCCCTCGAAGACAATCATGACTACCTCACGCCCCTTCGAGCTGCTTCACATGGATCTATTTGGCCCTACTCACTACTCTACTCTTACTACTACTGCGCATCTCTATGGCTTTGTTATTGTTGATGATTACTCAAGATACACTTGGGTGCACATAATTCTTTATAAGATTGAAGTGCAGGATGTCTTCAGACGCTTCGCAAATCGGGCCATGGCGAATTATGGCATCAAGATCAAGCACATCCGGAGTGACAATGGCACTGAGTTCAAGAATGCTGGCCTCGGCATTTATCTTGATACTTTGGGCATCACACATGAGTTCTCTGATCCTTACACACCTCAGCAGATTGGCATCGTGGAGCGCAAGAACAGAACACTCATTGAGATGGCACGAACGATGCTCGATGAGTACAAGACTCCAAGAAAATTCTGGCCTGAAGCCATTGATATTGCATGCCACATCATCAACAGAGTATATCTTCACAAGTTCTTCAAGAAGACATCTTATGAACTTCTGACTGGTAAGAAGCCAAACGTCAGTTACTTCAAAGTCTTTGGTGCTAGGTGCTAGATCAAAGATCCACATCACAACATTCTTCTGTACCAAATGGATGTGAAGAGTGCCTTTCTCAATGGAAAAATCAAAGAAGAAGTGCATGTCGCTCAACCGCCTGGTTTTGAAGATCCTAAGCATGCTGATATGGTGTACAAACTCAACATGGCACTATATGGCCTCAAACAAGCACCTCGTGCTTGGTATGACACACTCAAGGAATTCCTGAAGAGCAAAGGCTTCAAATCTGGTTCACTAGATCCCACTCTCTTCATGAAGACATATGATAGTGAACTATTTGTGTGTCAAATATACGTGGATGACATTATCTTCGGATGCATGGATAAGAGATACAGTGACGAGTTTGGATACATGATGCAAGAGCAATATCAGATGTCCATGATGAGGGAGCTGAAATTCTTCCTTGGTCTTCAAATCCGTCAATAGCGCAATGGCATCTTCATATCGCAAGAAAAGTACCTTAAAGATTGTCTGAAAAAGTTTGGAATGCAAGACTGCAAAGGGTACACGACGCCAATGCCAACCAAAAGTCATCTCGGCCCTGATGACAATGGTAAAGAATTCGATCAAAAGGTATAACGCTCCATGAATGGTTCTTTGCTCTATTTATGTGCATCTAGGCCTGATATTATGCTTAGCGTTTGCATGTGAGCCCGACTCCAAGCGGCACCAAAGGAGTCCCATCACCTTGTTGTGAAGTGAATACTTTGATATTTGGCTCACACCCCAACACTAGGATTATGGTATCCAAAGGGCTCAACATTTGATCTAGTTGGATATTCTGATGCTGATTATGATGGTGACAAGGTTGATCGCAAGTCCACTTCAGGAACATGTCACTTTCTTGGACGATCTCTTCTTTGTTGGTCTTCAAAGAAGAAGAACCATGTATCACTCTCCATGGCTGAATCTGAATACATTGCTACTGGATCGTGTTGTGCTCAGCTTCTCTAGATGAAGCAAACTATCAAGGACTACAACATCAACACAAAGAATGTGCCACTTTTCTGCGACAATGAAAGCGCCATCAAGCTTTCCAAGAATCCAGTTCAGCACTCGAAGACAGCACATCAAGATTTGTCATCACTTTCTCAGAGATCATGTCCACAAGGAAGACAGTGATATCATTCACATCAACACTGAAGAGCAACTTGGTGATATCTTCACTAAGCCCTTGGATCAGAAGAGGTTTTGCAAGATGCGGTGTGACATAAATATCTTAGAATCCTCAAATGTCCAATGAATGGACACACATCCTAATGCTTATGCATATTGATGACTTAGATATGGAACACATGAAGTAACATATTTCTTCAATCAATGAAGACTTACCCTCTGAGTGTGAATACATTAATGTGGAATTGGACTTCGGAGCGCCATGATAATTGTGCGTCGTGTCTACGTCTAATACTTCCTATACGGTGGGTAACGCCACCACCACAACTTTTCGAAGATTTTCATTTGGCATGATGAGTGCATTATCTTCACTTTTGGATTGTCTTCAACATTGGTTTATCTTCAAAATCTATATCTTTGCAATGTTGACTTGTCTTCAATGATATTTATATATATCTACATATGTGTTATGTCCTCTATAGCATTCACTTATAGCTATTTCTTGACGTTGCTATTTTTCTGACCTAAGTGAATTCGATCGGACCCTAATCCCTTCTGTGCTACTCCCTCAAATTATTTCTGTCTAAGTCATGTGCATTCTGTTGACACTTGTCAAATATCTTCTCTGTGTCCTTGTCAGCAGAATATACAGAGACACACTTTTAAAACTTCTTTTAATGTCTTACCCTTTGCCTGAAAACCAAAGAAGCCGGAACGACCACTCGACCATCCAGGCGTGCATGGGAACATAGATCAACTCCTGATAAGTTGCATGCGTGCCACGTGTCCTTCAGATGTGAAGTGCCAGGGGCACCTGCGTAATTGTGCTGCGCCGCCCTCCTTCTTCCTATAAATACACATCCCTCGCGGTAAATATCTGTTCTTCCACCTCAACAGCTCGCTCAAACCCTAGCGCCGCCTCTAGCTCGCGTTGCACCGGAGATGAAGTGCTTAGCTGCCGCGACTTCTTCGACGTCGTCCTCATGCTGGTCGCGGACCTCTTCCTCTCCACTGCCGCCGTAGGTGTCTTCCGCCGCCAAATTAGGACGCGGAAGATTGGACTGCTCAGCCTCCCTTCCACCTCGTCTAGCAGTTCATCTGTGGTAATTAAATCTTTTTTACAGTCTGTTTGATTTGTCAAATCCATCCACTTCAACCAAAAGTGGTTTACTCACTTCCTAATCTGGATCTATCTCTTTCTACATCTCAGGTATTGCAAAGTATGTTCACTTATGCGTCAAAACTAGATAGATTCCTCATGTGTACCTATTCTTGGATTCGTACAAATCTGGAACCAACTTCCTTCAATAAGTGAATGTTTTCGCACTATGAGGTCAATGTCTTCTAAACTGATTTATCTTAAAAATCTACTGAGAATGCATATGACCTCTTCCCCTTCCCTCGCATCTCTAAAGCTGGCACAGGTACATGTCCGTGTGAGAATCCCTTGGTTATCATAGTCTGCATTCATTTTCAGAATATTTATAACGTCACATCGAATCTCTTAAAGCCAGTTCTTGTCTGACCAGTAGACGGAAGCCTTTCACTATATTGAAGCCAATCAGTCTGAACATTATGGCTTCTGAGAAGTCTACATGAAAAGAAGGCAGGCAACGTCGTGGCAACACTGCACTGGACTTGCCTGCAGATCTTTATGAAATTTACAAGTCTGACCCATAAGAGAGCTACACCTAGCGCAAGAACCGGATCCAGTGGATCCGAAGATATTAGGCAGAGCACTGGTTCAAGTACAAGTTTATAACACCTGAATATGCTAAGAAGAATGTCATCAAGCGCCCGTGGGGTGATTGTCTGTACCGAAACTTGTTACCAAAGACTAAGGCTGAAGCTCTTGAACAAGAGTTCTATCCTTGTATGGTCAGAGGACCACAACCTAAGAATGCAAACCCATCATCTCTCCTATGGTGTCGTGAAGACAATCTCTTCAAGCGCAACTTCAACCTTCAACCTTGGCCCCTCTGCTCCCAGGTCAGATGGAACTCGTGAAGCCAATGAAAACAGGATTGGCCCTTTCGCCAACTTCGACGGGCTTCTGTCTCATATTGCTGCCCAGAGAGCTGTTATGGAGCAATTTGCTAAAGAAGCAGACTCTGATGATGCTCCATCACCACCAAAGCAGAAGAAGAAGACTAAAGCTTCAAAGCAATCTGCCTCTGCTGCTCCAAAAGCTTCAAACAAGACGCCACTGAATACTTCACCTCCTGAATCCAGTGTGTAGTATGAAGATTTGTCTCGTGTATCCAAGAGGACCAAGAAGCCATTGCCCAAGAAAGTTGTAGGGCAACCCCTCACTCCTACTGCCGTTCTACGCAAGTGATGAAGATCTTGGTGATTAAGCTCTAGAGATGTTGATCAAGAGCAAGCAAGAGGCAGAGATCTTCAGTGATCTGCCTTTTGATGTTGACATCTTGAATAACTTCATTGATGAGTGATTCGATGACCAGAGCATAAGCATTGACAGTCTGCAACTGCCAGTGGGCATGTCACGCCCAATATGCGACCCTATCCTAAAGGAACTCGAAGGTCCCACCAAGGATATAAGCACATATTGGAGACGCTTTTGCAAGGTGGATATCATTACATCGTACCATTACATAATAGTTGGGGATACATACAAGAGGCATACAATGCCACGAATACAACAACATCATACATAAGAGCATCATCCAACTACGGATGAAACACAAACAGAAACTCAAATGACATCCACCCTGCTAGCCCAGGCTGCCGACCTGGAACCTATCCCCTGATCAAAGAAGAAGCAGAAGAAGAACTCCAAAACAAGTAAAATCGCTGTCTCGTCATGAACATCGCATAACCTGTACCTGCAACTGTTGTTGTAGTAATCTGTGAGCCACGAGGACTCAGCAATCCCATTACCATGGGTATCAAGACTAGCAAAGCTTAATGGGTATGGAAAGAATAAGTGGTGAGGTTGCAGCAGCGACTAAGCATGTATGGTGGCTAACATACGCAAATAAGAGCAAGAAGAGAAGCAATGTAACGATCGAGAAGCTAGAAGAGATCAAGGGGTGATCCCGAAAACTACTTACGTTCATACATAGCCCAAACCGTGTTCACTTCCCGGACTCCGCCGAGAAGAGACCATCACGGCTACACACGTGGTTGATGCATTTTAATTAAGTCAAGTGTCAAGTTATCTACAACTGGACATTAACAAATTCCCATCTACCACATAACCACGGGCACGGCTTTCGAAAGATCAAACCCTGCAGGGGTGTCCCAACTTAGCCCATTATAAGCTCTCACGACCAACGAAGGATATTCCTTCTCCCGGGAAGACCCGATCAGTCTCGGAATCCTGGCTACAAGACATTTCGGCAATGGTAAAACAAGATCAGCAAGACCACCCGAATGTGCCGACAAATCCCGATAGGAGCTGCACATATCTCGTTCTCAGGGCACACCGGATGAACACTACGTACAGCTAAAACCAACCCTCAAGTTTCCCCGAGGTGGCGCTGCAAGTGGCTCTAGTTGGGCCCAACACATAGAGAAGCACTGGCCCGGGGGCTTTAAAATAAAGATGGCCCTCGGGTTAATTACTCCCAAGGGAAAGGTAATAGGTTGTTAGGCAAATGTAAAACCAATGTTGGGCCTTGCTGGAGGAGTTTTATTCAAGGCGAACTGTCAAGGGGTTCCCATACACCCGGCCGCATAAGGAATGCAAAATCAAGGAACATAACACCGGTATGACAGAAACTAAGGCGGTAAGAGTGGAACAAAACACCAGGCATAAGGCCGAGCCTTCCACCCTTTACCAAGTATATAGATGCATTAATTAAATAAGAGATATTGTGATATCCCAACATAATTCTGTCCATCATGGAGCAATCTTCAACTTCACCTGCAACTAACAACGCTATAAGAGGGGCTGGGCAAAGCGGTAACATAGCCAAGCAACAGTTTGCTAGGAAGGGTGAAAAGGTTAGAGGCTGGCATGGAAATTTGGGAGGCTTGATGAACCAGTGATAGGTAGCGCAACATAGCGATATAACGAAGCAACTAGCATAGCAATGATAGTAGTGAGATCCAAGATAACGGTCATCTTGCCTGAAATCCTACAAGGAAGAAGAACGAATCCATGAAAAAGACGAACAGATGAAGCCGAACCAAGCGTAGACGAACGAATCCTCACGATCGAAACGAAATAGGAACTATCGAGAAGAAGCACAACCGGAAAGGAGAAAACCACTCGGTAAACACACAACACATAAACATGACATGATTCACAATCAAGCATGATGCATGACAAAGGCTATATGATGCTACTCATGGCAAGAGATGATGCATACAAGAGCAACACATCAAAGCAAGTTTAAATGAGGCCGGAAACAACATATAACTAATCCGGTAAGTCCTCATATGCAAATTTCTAAATTGGTCTAGAACTGAATAAACCTTAAGTTCTAGTTGTTAAACAGCAAGTTAAAATGCACCAAGATGATCTCCACGAAATTCTAGTCAAGTTACATATAAAGTTCATTTAGTTCGGAGCTACGCCCTAGAAGATATGAGCGAAACAAGTTAAACATGGCATTGATGCAAAATGCTTTCAAACATCAAGCAAACACTATCAAAACATGGATGCAACAAGATAAGATGAAACTACATGCAATTCTAAGCAAGTTTCATATAGAGCATGCTCAAAATGGAGCAACGGCGCAACACATACACTTTGCAAACAAACAGGCACTTTGCAAACATCAAAACAACATGCTACAAGAATCTTATGAGCACAAACTTGGCATGCGCTTCATGTACAGATAACATAATTCAAATGTCATTAAAGGTTCAGGTTCATAGGCATCAAGATTAAACCAATATGATCAATGCAAAATGCAACTTTATAACACAGCAACATATGCATGAGCAGAGCTAATATGATGGCAACTTGATAGCAAGAAAGAGACAAGCTACAACAAGTAAACATAGCAACCAATGGCATGGTATCAAAGTACATATAACAAAGAGAAAATAACATCATGTCATCATAAACATATGACTCATGGATTAGTGGGAACCAACATGACAAGATTGAAAGTTGAAACAATTTCAGTAAGTGTAAAACAGCAACATTACGATGACATGTTTGCAAGCATGGAACAGAGGCATATGACATCCAAAATTAGCAAGCATGGAATTTGAACATATTACTCATAGCATAATTCAAAACATGTAATTGGAGCATCTCCATAAGAGGCATGTATAACTCAATAACAAGCTCACAACAAGGTATTATGAAGTTAACAGAAATCTGGAATATTATATAAGCATGTTCATGGCAATCACAACATATGATAAAGGACATATATGAGGCCTCCAAAGGCCTGGCATGGAAGACCATAACATATACAACAGAACATGTCAACTAAGCATCTTCAGAATATGCATGGATTAATTGGTAGCATCAAGCAAACATGGCAACATGATATAGCAGTTTTAGCATTGACAGAAAGTTAACAGCAAGTAGCACACTTCACAACCTTGATGCACTCACTATAGGGCATATAAAAATACATGGATTGCACCCCCGTAAACACGGCATAAATATGCTCTTAAAACATGTAGACATCAGGCCCATAAGGTGCACACACAAAAGTCAACAAAAATGACAAATAAGCAAGTTACAGCAGTTTTCAGTAGTTAACATCAAAATGCACATTTGCATCAGGTATTAAGATATCTAGATGCACCCTAACATGAACGCAAAGCACCAAAAAATGTATAGCATGAAGAGCGGAACATGTGCGTATCTAGATCATCATCATAGCATTAACAGGGACAAAGTTGTGGCACTCACGAGATGCACAAATGATGTTGACAATCAGCAGATTCCAACAGTTTATATCATATAGCACTTTTGCAACGATTATTAGTGTATCAAGACGGACTTAAACAAGCATGCCACAATGGAATGAAATGAAGATCATCTCACAATGAACATTTTGATATATTATTCACCCAAAACGGAGCAGTATGCATCAAGTTACACTAGGTCAAACAAGTACACATGATGTAGCAAATCAGGGACTTTGCAGATTAAAAAAAAACTATGAGCGTCGGTTAGCACAAAAACGCACGGGAGGGATTTAGCTGGAGGGCGCTCACCTAGTGGGCCTTGTCCCAGATCGGTGGAGGAGGCGCCCTAGTAGGAACGGCAGGGCTGGGCCCCCAGCGCTACGCAGCCCACGAGGGCCGAGGCGTGGAGGAGGCCCACGAGCGGGCGCTCGTCCTCGTGCTTGAGCGGGACGAGGCGATGGCGTGGCCGGCGGCGGGGAGGCTAGGAGGGGGCCGGGGGTAGCGGGAATGGGCGGATCCGGCCGGATCGAAGCAGAGGCGAGGCGGAGGCACGACAACGGCCGGCGGCGGCTCCATGGGCGCCGACGCTTCCTGGAGAGAGAGAGCTGGTGAGGGAGAGGGAGAGCAGAGGAGAGGGAGAAGGTACGGAGTGGGCTCACCGGGGCGGCGACGAGCTCGACGGCGAGCGCCGCAGGCGGCGGTGGGCGCGGCGGACGGCGAAGCTCCGGCGGGAGCTTGGGGCGAGCGGGTGGCGCACTCAGGGCGGCTCGGGCCCCGATGGGCTCGGGAAGGCCTGCCCCGGGCCCGGGCAGGCCGCGGCGGCGGGGAGGAGAGAGGAGGCCGGCATGACCACGTGGCAGCTTTAGATTGGTGGGGAGGCGACGGTGGACACGTCCGGCGGATGGGAGGAGCGATTGCTAGGGTTTTATCCGCGAAAAATGGAAGGGGAGGGCATTTATATAGGTGGAGGGAGCTAGGGGAGTCCAAATGAGATGCAGTTTTCGCCCACACGATCGTGATTGAACGCCGGAGAGCATGGAGGGGGTTTGATGGGCTAGTGGGCTGTGGTGAAGGGGTGTTGGGCTGCAAAGAGAGAGGGGTTTCAGTTAACTCGGTTAACCGTTGGGGCATCAAACGACCTCCAAATGGTACGAAATTTAACGGGCGGTCTACCGGTGATATACCAAGGCCACTCGACAAATCTTGGCCCATTCCGAGAAGGTTTTTCTACGGCACACAAAACAAGGTCTGAGAGGGGCGACGGGCGTGTGCGAATGTGGTTGGGCTCAGAACGGACAACGGAGAGAAACGGGAGGACTCGAACGGATGCAAGTCTTGAAAAACATGCAGATGAAATGCAGATGATGACATGGATGTTGGGGAACGTAGTAATTTCAAAAATTTCCCTACGCACACGCAAGGTCATGGTGATGCATAGCAACGAGAGGGGAGAGTGTGTCCACGTACCCTCGTAGACCAAAAGCGGAAGCATTAGAACAACGCGGTTGATGTAGTCGTACGTCTTCACGGCCCGACCGATCAAGCACCGAAACTACGGCACCTCCGAGTTCTAGCACACGTTCAACTCGATGACGTCCCCCGAACTCCGATCCAGCCGAGTGTCGAGGGAGAGTTCCGTCAGCACGATGGCTTGGTGACGATGTTGATGTTCTACCGTCGTAGGGCTTCGCCTAAGCTCCGCTACAATATTATCGAGGAAGACTATGGTGGAGGGGGGCACCGCACATGGCTAAGAGATCAAGATATCAATTGTTGTGTCTAGAGGTGCCCCCTGCCCCCGTATATAAAGGAGCAAGGAGGGAGGGGCCAGCCGGCCTAGGATGGGGCACGCCATGGGGAGTCCTACTCCCACTGGGAGTAGGACTCCCTCCTTCCTTGTTGGACTAGGAGAGGGAGAAGGAAATGGGGTGGAGGAGAAGGAAAGAGGGGGCCCAACCCCTTTGCCCTAAACCAATTTGGTTTCGGCCTTGCGGGGGCGCGCCCCACACTCCCCTTGCTGCCCTCTATTTCCACTAAGGCCCATGTAGGCCCATTAAGCCCCCGGGGGGTTCCGGTAACCCCCCGGTACTCCGGTAAAATCCCGATTTCACCCATAACACTTCCGATATCCAAATATAGGCTTCAAATATATCAATCTTCATGTCTCGGACATTTCGAGACTCCTCGTCATGTCCGTAATCACAGCTGGGACTCCAAACAACCTTCGATACATCAAAACTCATAAACTCATAATATAATTGTCATCGAAACCTTAAGTGTGCGGACCCTACGGGTTCGGGAACTATGTAGACATGACCGAGACACATTTCCGGTCAATAACCAATAGTGGAACCTGGATGCTCATATTGGCTCCTACATATTCTACGAAGATCTTTATCGGTCAAACCGCATAACAACATATGTTGTTCCCTTTGTCATAGGTATGTTACTTGCCCGAGATTCGATCGTCGGTATCTCAATACCTAGTTCAATATCGTTACCGTCAAGTCTCTTTACTCGTTACGTAATGCATCATCCCGTAACTAACTCATTAGCTACATTGCTTGCAAGGCTTATAGTGATGTGCATTACCGAGAGGGCCTAGAGATACCTCTCCGACAATCGTTGTGACAAATCCTAATCTCGAAATACGCCAAATCAACATGTACCTTCGGAGACACCTGTAGAGCTCCTTTATAATCACCCAGTTACGTTGTGACATTTGGTAGCACGCAAAGTGTTCCTCCGGTAAACGGGAGTTGCATAATCTCATAGTCGTAGGAACATGTATAAGTCATGAAGAAAGCTATAGCAACATACTAAATGATCAAGTGCTAAGCTAACGGAATGGGTCAAGTCAATCACATCATTCTCTAATGATGTGATCCCGTTAATCAAATGAAAACTCATGTCTATGGCTAGGAAACTTAACCATCTTTGATTTAACGAGCTAGTCAAGTAGAGGCATACTAGTGACACTCTGTCTGTCTATGTATTCACACATGTATCAAGTTTCCGGTTAATACAATTCTAGCATGAATAATAAACATTTATCATTAAATAAGGAAATAAATAATAACTTTATTATTGCCTCTAGGGCATATTTCCTTCAGTCTCCCACTTGCACTAGAGTCAATAATCTAGTTCACATCATCTTGTGTTTTAACACCAATATTCATATCTGTATATGATTAATACCCATAGGTCACATCGTCATGTGATCAACACCCAAAGGGTACTAAGGTATGGTCATGTTTTTCTCGTGAGAGAAGTTTAGTCAACGGGTCTGTCATATTCAGAGCCGTATGTATTTTGCAAATATTCTATGTCTACAATGCTCTGCACTGAGCTATTCTAGCTAATTGCTCCCACTTCCAATATGTATCCAGATTGAGATTTAGGGTCATCTGGATCGGTGTAAAAGCTTGCACCGATGTAACTCTTTAAGATCGACTCTTTTATCACCTCCATAATCGAGAAATATTATCTTAGTACTCACAAAGGATATTCTTGACCGCTGTCCAGTGATCTACTCTTAGATCAAAATTGTACTCCCTTGCCAAACTCGGAGCAAGGTATACAATAGGTCTGGTACACAACATAGCATAATTTATAGAACCTATGACTGAGGCATAGGGAATGACTTTTCATTCTCTTTCTATTTCCTGCCATGGTCGAGTTTTGAGTCTTACTCAACTTCACACCTTGCAACACAGGCAATTACTCCTTCTTTGACTGTTCCATTTTGAACTACTTCAAAATCTTATCAAGGTTTGTACTCATTGAAAAAACTTTATCAAGCGTCTTGATCTATCTCTATAGATCTTGATGCTCAATGTGTAAGAAGCTTCACCGAGGTCTTTCTTTGAAAAACTCTTATTCAAGTATCCTTTTATGCTATCCAGAATTTCTATATCATTTCCAATTAACAATATGTCATCTACATATAGTTTTTAGAAATGTTACAGAGCTCCCACTCACTTTCTTGTAAATACAGGCTTCTCCAAAAGTTTGTATAAAACCATATGCTTTGATCAACTCATCAAAGCGTATATTCCAACTCTGAGATGCTTGCACCAGTCCATAGATGGATCGTTGGAGCTTGCATATTTTGTTAGCACCTTTAGGATTGACAAAACCTTCTGGTTGCATCATATACAACTCTTCTTTAATAAATCCATTAAGGAATGCAGTTTTGACATCCATTTGCCAGATTTCATAAAATGTGGCAATTGCTAACATGATTCAGACAGACTTAAGCATCACTATGGGTGAGAAGATCTCATCGTAGTCAACCCCTTGAACTTGTCGAAAACCTTTCGCAACAAGTCGAACTTTGTAGATAGTAACACTACTATCAGCGTCTATCTTCCTCTTGAAGATTCGTTTATTTTCTATGGCTTGCCGATCACCGGGCAAGTCCACCAAATTCCACACTTTGTTCTTATACATGGATCCCATCTCAGATTTCATAGCCTTCAAGCCATTTCGCGGAATCTGGGCTCATCATCGCTTCCTCATAGTTCGTAGGTTCATCATGGTCTAGTAACATGACTTCCAGAATAGGATTACCTTACCACTCTGGTGCGGACCGTACTCTGGAAGACCTACGAGGTTCTGTAGTAACTTGATCTGAAGTTTCATGATCATCATCATTAGCTTCCTCACTAATTGGTGTAGGAATCACTGGAACTGATTTCTGTGATGAACTACTTTCCAATTCGGGAGAAGGTACAAATTACCTTATCAAGCTCTACTTCCTCCCACTCACTTCTTTCGTGAGAAACTTCTTCTCTAGAAAGGATCCATCTTAGCAACGAATAACTTGCCTTCGGATCTGTGATAGAAGGTGTACCCAACAGTTTCCTTTGGGTATTCTATGAAGACGCACTTCTCCGATTTGGGTTCGAGCTTATCAGTTTGAAACTTTTTCACATAAGCATCGCAACTCCAAACTTTAAGAAACGACAGCTTAGGTTTATTGCTAAACCATAGTTCATACGGTGTCGTCTCAACGGATTGAGATGGTGCCCTATTTTAACGTGAATGTAGCTATCTCTAATGCATAACCCCAAAACGATATTGGTAAATCGGTAAGTGACATCATTGATCACACCATACCAAATAAAGTGCGGTTATGATGTTCGTACACACCGTTACGCTGTGGTGTTCCAGGTGGCATGAGTTTGTGAAACTATTCCACATTATTTTAACTGAAGGCCAAACTCGTAACTCAAATATTCATCTCCACGATCAGATTGTTGAAACTTTTTTTTATTGTTACGATGATTTTCCACTTCACTCTTAAATTCTTTGAACCTTTCAACTATTTCAGACTTAGGTTTCATCAAGTAGATATACCCATATCTGCTCAAATCATCTGTGAAGGTCAGAAAATTACGATACCCGCCACGAGCCTTAATACTCATTGGTCTGCATACATCAGTATGTATTATTTCCAACAAGTCAGTAGCTCGTTCAATTGTTTTGGAGAATGGAGTTTTAGTCATCTTGCCCAAAAGGCACGGTTCGCAAGCATCAAATGATTCATAACCAAGTGATTCCGAAAATCCATCTTTATGGAGTTTCTTCATGCGCTTTACACCGATATGTCCCAAGCGGCAGTGCCACAAATAAGTTGCACTATCATTATTAACTTTGCATCTTTTGGCATTAATATTATGAATATGTGTATCACTACGATCGAGATCCAACAAACTATTTTCATTGGGTGTATGACCATTGAAGGTTTTATTCATGTAAACAGAACAACAATTATTCTCTGACTTTAAATGAATAACCATATTGCAATAAATATGATCAAATCATATTCATGCTCAACGCAAACGCCAAATAACATTTATTTAGGTTTAACACTAATTCCGAAAGTATAGGGAGTGTGTGATGATGATCATACCAATCTTGGAACTACTTCCAACACTCATCGTCACTTCACCCTCAACTAGTCTCTGTTTATTCTGTAACTCCTGTTTCGAGTTACTAATTTTTAGCAACTGAACAAGTATCAAATACTCAGGGTCTACTATAAACACTAATAAGATACACATCAATAACATGTATATCAAATATACCCTTGTTCACTTTGCCATCCTTCTTATCTACCAAATATTCAGGGTATTTCCACTTCCAGTGACCATTTCCTTTGCAGTAGAAGCACTCAGCTTCAGGCTTTGGTCCAGCTTTGGGCTTCTTCGCGGGAGTGACAACTTGCTTGCCATTCTACATGAAGTTCCCTTTCTTTCCCTTTGCCCTATTCTTGAAACTAGTGGTCTTGTCAATCATTAACACTTGATGCCCTTTCTTGATTTCTACCTTCGTTGATTTCAGCATCACGAAGAGCTCGGGAATCATTTTTGTCATCCCTTGCATACTATAGTTCATCATGAAGTTCTAGTAACTTGGTGATGGTGACTAGAGAACTCTGTCAATCACTATCTTATCTGGAAGATTAACTCCCACTTGATTCAAGCGATTGTAGTACCCAGACAATTTGAGTACATGCTCACTAGTTGAGCGATTCTCCTCCATCTTTTAGCTATAGAACTTGTTGGAGACTATATATCTCTCAACTCGGGTATTTGCTTGAAATATAACTTCAACTCTTGGAACATCTCATATGATCCATGACGTTCAAAACATCTTTGAAGTCCCGATTCTAAGTCGTTAAGCATGGTGCACTAAACTATCGAGTAGTCATCATATTGAGCTAGCCAAACGTTCATAACGTCTGCATCTACTCTTGCAACAGATCTATCACCTAGCGGTGCATCAAGGACATAATTCTTCTGTGCAGCAATGAGGATAAACCTCAGATCACGGATCCAATCCGCATTATTGCTACTAACATTTATCAACATATTTTTCTCTAGGAACATATCAAAATAAACATAGGGAAGCAATAACGTGAGCTATTGATCTACAACATTATTTGCAAAATACTATCAGGACTAAGTTCACGATAAATTAAAGTTCAATTAATCATATTACGTAAGAACTCCCACTTAGACAGACATCTCTCTAGTCATCTAAGTGATCACGTGATCAAAATCAACTAAACCATGTCCGATCATCACGTGAGATGGAGTAGTTTTCAATGGTGAACATCACTATGTTGATCATATCTACTATATGATTCACGTTCGAACTTTCGGTCTCCATGTTCCAAGGACATATCTGTATATGCTTGGCTCGTCAAGTTTAACCTGAGTATTCCGCGTGTGCAACTGTTTTGCACCCGTTGTATTTGAACGTAGAGCCTATCACACCTGATCATCACGTGGTGTCTCAGCACGAAGAACTTTCACAACGGTGCATACTCAGGGAGAACACTTCTTGATAATTAGTGAGAGATCATCTTATAATGCTACTGTCAATCAAAGCAAAATAAGATGCATAAAGGATAAACATCACATGCAATCAATATAAGTGATATTATATGGCCATCATCATCTTCTGCTTGTGATCTCCATCTTCGAAGCACTGTCGTTATCACCATCGTCACCGGCGCGACACCTTGATATCCATCGTAGCATCATTGTCGTTACGCCATCTATTGCTTCTACGACTATCGCTACCGCTTAGTGATAAAGTAAAGCAATTACAGGGCGCTTGCATTTCATACAATAAAGCGACAACTATATGGCTCCTGCCAGTTACCGATAACTTGGTTACAAAACATGATCATCTCATACAATAAAATATAGCATCACGTCTTGACCATATCACATCACAACATGCCCTGCAAAAACAAGTTAGACGTCCTCTACTTTGTTGTTTGCAAATTTTACGTGGCTGCTACGGGCTGAGCAAGAATCGTTCTTACCTACGCATCAAAACCACAATGATAGTTCATCAAGTTAGTGTTGTTTTAACCTTTGCAAGGACTGGGCGTAGCCACACTCGGTTCAACTAAAGTTGGAGAAATAGACACCCGCCAGCCACCTATGTGCAAAGCACGTCGGTAGAACCAGTCTCGCATAAGCGTACGCGTAATGTCGGTCCGGGCCGCTTCATCCAACAATACCGCCGAACCAAAGTATGACATGCTGGTAAGCAGTATGACTTGTATCGCCCACAACTCACTTGTGTTCTACTCATGGATATAACATCTAAGCATAAAACAAGGCTCTGATACCACTGTTGGGGAACATAGTAATTTCAAAAATTTCCCTACGCACACGCAAGATCATGGTGATGCATAGCAACGAGAGGGTAGAGTGTGTCCACATAACCTCGTAGACCGAAAGCGGAAGCATTAGAACAACGCGGTTGATGTAGTCGTACGTCTTCAAGGCCCGACTGATCTAGCACCTCCGAGTTCTAGCACATGTTCAGCTCAATGACATCCCCCGAACTCCGATCCAGCCGACTGTCGAGGGAGAGTTCCGTCAGCACGACAGCATGGTGACGATGTTGATGTTCTACCATCGCAGGGCTTCGCATAAGCTCCGCTACAATATTAGCGAGGAAGACTATGGTGGAGGGGGCACCGCACACGGCTAAGAGATCAAGAGATCAATTGTTGTGTCTAGAGGTGCCCCCCTGCCCCTGTATATAAAGGAGCAAGGGGGGAGGGGGCGGCCGGCCTAGGAGGGGGCGCGCCATGGGGGGAGTAGGACTCCCTCCTTCCTTGTTGGACTAGGAGAGGGGGAAGGAAAGGGAGAGGAGGAGAAGGAAAGAGGGGGGCCGGCCCCTTTGCCCTAAACCAATTCGGTTTGGGCCTTGGGAGGGCGCGCCCCACACTCCCCTTGCTGCCCTCTATTTCCACTAAGGCCCATGTAGGCCCATTAAGCCCCCGGGGGGTTACGGTAACCCCCCGGTACTCCGGTCCCGATTTCACTCGTAACACTTCCGATATCCAAATACAGGCTTCCAATATATCAATCTTCATGTCTCGACCATTTCGAGACTCCTCGTCATGTCCGAAATCACATCCGAGACTCCGAACAACCTTCGGTACATCAAAACTCATAAACTCATAATATAACTCTCATCGAAACCTTAAACGTGCGGACCCTACGGGTTCGAGAACTATGTAGACATGACCGAGACACGTTTCCAGTCAATAACCAATAGCGGAACCTGGATGCTCATATTGGTTCCTACATATTCTACGAAGATCTTTATTGGTCAAACCGCATAACAACATATGTTGTTCCCTTTGTCATCGGTATGTTACTTGCCCGAGATTCGATCGTCAGTATCTCAATACCTAGTTCAATCTCGTTACCGGCAAGTCTCTTTACTCGTTACGTAATGCATCATCCCGTAACTAACTCATTAGCTACATTGCTTGCAAGGCTTATAGTGATGTGCATTACCGAGAGGGCCCAGAGATACCTCTCCGACAATCGGAGTGACAAATCCTAATCTCGAAATATGCCAACTCAACATGTACCTTCGAAGACACCTGTAGAGATCCTTTATAATCACCCAGTTACGTTGTGATGTTTGGTAGCACACAAAGTGTTCTTCCGGTAAACGGGAGTTGCATAATCTCATAGTCATAGGAACATGTATAAGTCATGAAGAAAGCAATAGCAACATACTAAACGATCAAGTGCTAAGCTAATGGAATGGGTCAAGTCAATCACATCATTCTCTAATGATGTGATCCCGTTAGTCAAATGACAACTCATGTCTATGGCTAGGAAACTTAACCATCTTTGATTTAACGAGCTAGTCAAGTAGAGGCATACTAGTGACACTTTGTTTGTCTATGTATTCACACATGTATCAAGTTTCTGGTTAATGCAATTCTAGCATGAATAATAAACATTTATCATGAAAGAAATAAATAAGAACTTTACTATTGCCTCTAGGGCATATTTCCTTCAATGGCAAAATGCAAGTCGCAAGCAAATGACATGGCAACGACGGCGAATAACTGGAAGACACCTGGCGCATCGGATTCGGAGCGTTACAGTTCATCAGCTTGACATTCCACGAAGCCATTACTAAAGAGCTGGCCCTGGCTCAGTGAATCATTAAGCTCGAAAATAAGATTGATTATGAGAAGGCACATTTCAAGAAGAATATGCACAAGCTAAGTGTGGCAGATGTGCAAATTATCAAGAAGTTGCTGCATGACCTCAAAACTAAATTTCACAAGAAGCATGAAGAAGGTAAAGGCTCTCGAGAATGCATGAAGTCTTATGCTCAGAAATGTATGCAAGCACACAATGAAGCTGAAAAGAGGAAAGCTCTTGGGTGTCCTGGCATTGATCCCATAATGGCTGCTAAGAAGAATAAGAAGCCTGCTGAAGCTAATCCTAATGCTACAAGGCAGGGACAACCCAGCATCGTCTTCCCTGCGAGCATCACTGGCTTGAAGCCAAAGGTCCCCTCTGCCGCTTCTGAGCTCAAGAAGACTAGCCAGGCTGCAGCAGAAGCCAGGAAGAGGAAGCACAAGGATACATCTGATGATGCTCCCTCAAAGAAAAAGTAGAAGACAAAGGGCTCTAAGTCTTCAATGAAAGAGCATGCTGCTGCCACAGAACCCCTCATTGTTGAACCCATTTCTTTTGCATACCCTGCCTCTCCTAATCGCGAGCGCCATCTCGCCGTTCATGAGCCTGCTCCTTCAGAGGCAGCAGAATCTAAAGAAGTTCCACCTGTTGAACCCAACGCAGCTGAAGACATTGGTCATGAAGACAATGTACTTGATGATGAAGTCCTTCCTCAGATCGAGCCCAGTAGGTATCATCACCTGCTCCTACGAGTAGTGAGTACATTAACATTGGTCGTCCATTGACAACCTACCCCTGTCCAAGATGAAACACCATGAACTCCACCTGCTCAAGTCACCTCTTTGGTGCTTGATGATGACAATTACATGGAGACCACTCCATCTCCAAAGGGGTCGCCAACTTTTCGCAGGCTTCACAAAGGTCTTAGGTCATCTGCCTCCATGTCAACCATTCCAGGAAGAGATTCACAACAATCCAGCTCAATGGCACGTCAAGTGTTCCCTGAAAAGAATCCTTCTGCGACTACTCATGCGCCTGAAGCTAATGTGGAGCCTAAAGCAAATGTAAATGCTCAAGCCATTGTGACGCCAATCACCACTGTGTTGGGGAACGTAGCAGAAATTCAAAATTTTCCTACGTATCACCAAGATCTATCTATGGAGAGACCAGCAACGAGTAGAAAGGAGAGTGCATCTACATACCCTTGTAGATCGCTAAGCGGAAGCGTTCAAGTGAACGGGGTTGATGGAGTCGTACTCGTCGTGATTCAGATCACCGATGATCCTAGTGCCGAACGGACGGCACCTCCGCGTTCAACACATGTACAGCTCGACGATGTCTCCCACGCCTTGATCCAGCAAGGAGAGAGGGAGAGGTTGAGGAAGACTCCATCCAGCAGCAGCACAACGGCGTGGTGGTGATGGAGGAGCGTGGCAATCCTGCAGGGCTTCGCCAAGCACCTACGGGAGAGGAGGAGGTGTCACGGGAGGGAGGGAGGCGCCAAGGGCTCAGGTATGGATGCCCTCCCTCCCCTCCACTATATATAGGGGCAGGGGAGAGGGGAAGGCGCAGCCTTGCCCCCTCCTCCAAGGAAGGGGTGCGGCTAAGAGGGGGGGAGGAGTCCATCCTCCCCAAGGCACCTCGGAGGTGCCTTCCCCCTTTAGGACTCTCCCCTTTTTCCTATATCTTGGCGCATGGGCCTCTAGGGGCTGGTGCCCTTGGCCCATGTAGGCCAAGGCGCACCCCCTACAGCCCATGTGGCCCCCCGGGGCAGGTGGCCCCACCCGGTGGGCCCCCGGGACCCTTCCGGTGGTCCCGGTACAATACCGATGACCCCGAAACTTGTCCCGATGGCCGAAACAGGACTTCCTATATATAAATCTTTACCTCCGGACCATTCCGGAACTCCTCGTGACGTCCGGGATCTCATCCGGGACTCCGAACAACATTCGGTTACCACATACAAGCTTCCTTTATAACCCTAGCGTCATTGAACCTTAAGTGTGTAGACCCTACGGGTTCGGGAGACATGCAGACATGACCGAGACGTTCTCCGGTCAATAACCAACAGCGGGATCTGGATACCCATGTTGGCTCCCACATGTTCCACGATGATCTCATCGGATGAACCACGATGTCAAGGACTCAATCGATCCCGTATACAATTCCCTTTGTCTAGCGGTATTGTACTTGCCCGAGATTCGATCGTCGGTATCCCGATACCTTGTTCAATCTCGTTACCGGCAAGTCTCTTTACTCGTTCCGTAACACATCATCCCGTGATCAACTCCTTGATCACATTGTGCACATTATGATGATGTCCTACCGAGTGGGCCCAGAGATACCTCTCCGTTTACACGGAGTGACAAATCCCAGTCTTGATTCGTGCCAACCCAACAGACACTTTTGGAGATACCTGTAGTGTACCTTTATAGCCACCCAGTTACGTTGTGACGTTTGGCACACCCAAAGCACTCCTACGGTATCCGGGAGTTGCACAATCTCATGGTCTAAGGAAATGATACTTGACATTAGAAAAGCTTTAGCATACGAACTACATGATCTTGTGCTAGGCTTAGGATTGGGTCTTGTCCATCACATCATTCTCCTAATGATGTGATCCTGTTATCAACGACATCCAATGTCCATGGTCAGGAAACCGTAACCATCTATTGATCAACGAGCTAGTCAACTAGAGGCTTACTAGGGACATGGTGTTGTCTATGTATCCACACATGTATCTGAGTTTCCTATCAATACAATTCTAGCATGGATAATAAACGATTATCATGAACAAGGAAATATAATAATAATCAATTTATTATTGCCTCTAGGGCATATTTCCAACACGGGGCAGGTGGCCCCACCCGGTGGGCCCCCGGGACCCTTCCGGTGGTCCCGGTACAATACCGATGACCCCGAAACTTGTCCCGATGGCCGAAACAGGACTTCCTATATATAAATCTTTACCTCCGGACCATTCCGGAACTCCTCGTGACGTCCGGGATCTCATCCGGGACTCCGAACAACATTCGGTAACCACATACAAACTTCCTTTATAACCCTAGCGTCATCGAACCTTAAGTGTGTAGACCCTACGGGTTCGGGAGACATGTAGTCATGACCGAGATGTTCTCCGGTCAATAACCAACAGCGGGATCTGGATACCCATGTTGGCTCCCACATGTTCCACGATGATCTCATCGGATGAACCACGATGTCAAGGACTCAATCAATCCCGTATACAATTCCCTTTGTCTAGCGGTATGGTACTTGCCCGAGATTCGATCGTCGGTATACCGATACCTTGTTCAATCTCGTTACCGGCAAGTCTCTTTACTCGTTCCGCAACACATCATCCCGTGATCAACCCCTTGGTCACATTGTGCACATTATGATGATGTCCTACCGAGTGGGCCCAGAGATACCTCTCCGTTTACACGGAGTGACAAAATCCCAATCTCGATTCGTGCCAACCCAACAGACACTTTCAGAGATACCCGTAGTGTACCTTTATAGCCACCCAGATACGTTGTGACGTTTGGCACACCCAAAGCACTCCTACGGTATCCGGGAGTTGCACAATCTCATGGTCTAAGGAAATGATACTTGACATTAGAAAAGCTTTAGCATACGAACTACATGATCTTGTGCTAGGCTTAGGATTGGGTCTTGTCCATCACATCATTCTCCTAATGATGTGATCCCGTTATCAACGACATCCAATGTCCATGGTCAGGAAACCGTAACCATCTATTGATTAACGAGCTAGTCAACTAGAGGCTTACTAGGGACATGGTGTTGTCTATGTATCCACACATGTATCTGAGTTTCCTATCAATACAATTCTAGCATGGATAATAAACGATTATCATGAACAAGGAAATATAATAATGATCAATTTATTATTGCCTCTAGGGCATATTTCCAACAGTCTCCCACTTGCACTAGAGTCAATAATCTAGTTCACATTGATATGTGATTAACACTCAAGGTCACATCCCCATGTGACTAACACCCAAAGAGTTTACTAGAGTCAATAATCTAGTTCACATTTACCATGTGATTAACACTCGATGAGTTCTGGGTTTGATCATGTTATGCTTGTGAGAGAGGTTATAGTCAACGGGTCTGAACCTTTCAGATCCGTGTGTGCTTTACAAATCTCTATGTCATCTCCTAGATGCAGCTACCACGTTCTATTTGGAGCTATTCCAAATAACTGTTCTACTTGGAGCTATTCTAAATTGTTGCTCCATTATACGTATCCGGTATCTCTACTCAGAGCTATCCGGATAGGTGTTTAAGCTTGCATCGACGTAACCCTTTACGACGAACTCTTTTACCACCTCCATAATTGAGAAAATTCCTTAGTCCACTAGTTACTAAGGATAACTTTGACCGCTGTCCTGTGATTCATTCTTGGATCACTCTTGTACCCCTTGACTGACTCATGGTAAAGCACACTTCAGGTGCGGTACACAGCATAGCATACTGTAGAGCCTATGTCTTAAGCATAGGGGACGACCTTCGTTCCTTTCTCTCTATTCTGCCATGGTCGAGCTTTAAGTCTTAACTTCACACCTTACAACTCAGGCAAGAACTCCTTCCTTGACTGATCCATCTTGAACACCTTCAAGATCACGTCAAGGCATGTGCTCATTTGAAAGTACTATTAAGCGTTTTGATCTATCCTTATAGATCTTGATGCTCAATGCTCAAGTAGCTTAATCCAGGTTTTCCATTGAAAAACACTTTCCAAATAACCCTATATGCTTTCCAGAAATTCTACGTCATTTCTGATCATTAATATGTCAACAACATATACTCATCAGAAATTCTATAGTGCTCCCACTCACTTCTTTGGAAATACAAGTTTCTCATAAACTTTGTATACACCCAAAATCTTTGATCATCATCAAAGCATACATTCCAACTCCGAGATGCTCACTCCAGTCCTCAGAAGGATTGCTGGAGCTTTGCATACTTATTAGCATATTTCAGGATAGACAAAACCTTCCGGTTGTATCACATACAACCTTTCCTCAAGAATCGTCGAGGAAACAATGTTTTGACATCCTATCTGCAAGATTTCATAAATAATGCAGTAATTGCTAATATAATTCCAACAGACTCTTAGCAT